>NC_133135.1:25159474-25460798 GCF_048418815.1 Hemitrygon akajei
TCACACACTGCTGATGAGAGCACAGACCCGGTGGGCAGGTCATGTCATCCGCATGCCAGACGAGCGCATACCCAAGCAGCTCCTTTATAGGGAACTTTCTGCTTGCATGACGGGCAGAAGAAAAAGGCACACTAAAGGCCTCCCTGAAGTCACTTGACATGGACACGATCACCTGGGAAACGCTGGCTCAAAACCGCCCTACCTGGCGCGGCCTCATCCACAAGGGCTGTCAATCTTATGAAGCAAGGCGCACTGCTGAAGCACAACATAAACACGGGCTGCGCAAGTCCAGAGCCACCAGCGCAACAGCTGCAGTGTCTAAATGTGCCAGGACATCCTGTGACTGAATTGGCCTGACCGGTCATCTTCGGACACACCACATCCAGTCTCAAAGTGACTAATGGTGTCGAGGTCTTCATCGACGATGATGGACGAACCAATCTACCTCTGATGTCACTTTCAAAGAATTATGGATCTGCATTTCCAGATCCGACCGCACTCCTCAGAGCCTTACCACTCACCATCTAAGTCCTACCACGGTTGGTTCTCCCAAAGTACAACACCTTACACTCGTCTGCAATAAATTTCATATTTCTCTGAGCATAATTAGTACAGAACAACTCATTATGGTGGAGATATTGTATGAGGTTTTTATTGGCTACAACTGTTGTGATCTTTGTCCTGACTGGCAGGAATGATCATACAGACCTTTGTCTATACTGATTGACTCCCATGGATAGTTATTTCCTATTTAAGGGAGAATAAGTGGCTGGAAGAGATGGAGATTCAAGATTCAACATTGTTTTAATGTCATCTCCGGTACACAAATGCAACATAGAATGAATAGTTCTTACTCTGAATCTGATGTACCACAAAAAGACACAATAAGGTATGGAATACAAAACACACACAATAAATATAAATAGTTTATATAAATAGATTAATTGCATGTTCATTAAGTGATGCAAGGCTCTGGAGTGTTTGTACGTAAGATAACTGACAGGAAGTGATAGAGCAGTGATGGTTGGGGTTGTGGAGGGCTGGCTTAGTGAGTGTTGTGTTGATCAAATTTACTGCTTGAGGAAAGCAACTGCTTTTGTCTGGTCGTCCTAGTGAGGATACTCCTGATGGGACTGGGACAAACAGTCCATGGGCTAGGTGGACGTGATCCTTCATGATGTCACTGGCTCCTTTCCGTACATGTATCCATAATGGCAGGTAGGCTGGTGCCGGTGATGCATCGGGCAGTTTTGATGGTCCATTGTAGAGCCTTCCTGGTCGCCGCAGAGCAGTTTTTGTACCAGGCAGTGATGCAGCTTGTCAGGATGCTCTCCACTGCACATCTGTAGAATGACGTGAGTATAGATGTGCATAGTCCATCTCCCTTCAGCCTCCTCAGAAAGTTGAAGCATCAGTGAGCTTCCCTGATGGTGCAAAATGTGTGTTCGGGACTATGAGATGTGCATTCTCAAGAGTTTGAAACTGCTCACAGTACCTGCTGCTGTGCCAAAGAGGGGTGTGGGTGGTGGAAGTATTCCTGAAGTCTTATTGATAGAGGAAGAGGTTACGTGCCTGGCACCAGGACTCAAGCTCTTCCACCTCCTCTCTGTAGGCCTTCTCACTGTTGTTGGTGATGACACCTACCACTGTCGTGTCATTGGCAAACGTAACAATGGGATTACTCAGATGTTTGACTGTGTACAGCAATGGTCTCAGCACACAGCCTGGCGGACACCTGGGTTGAGGATGATGGGGAGGGAGTAGCAGTTTTGCATCCTAACTATCTGAGGTCTCTTGGTTAGGAATTCCAACACCCAGTTGCACAGTGGGGTATTTAGACTGAGGCATAGAAGTTTGTTCACCAGGGTCATGAAGAAGGAAGAATAGCTAAGTCTTTGCATCAGCTTTGAATCCAGTACAACTGGTTAACGGTTATTCCAGGAAAAATGTTTTGAAGCGGATAATTAACTTTCCCGACCAATTCCCATTGAGCAAGCTGTACTGTTAAGGGTTGTGAAGGGTTTAATCAATATTTGACACCTGATCTTAGCTGACTTTGTTGATTAAGATATTCAAAGACATCACATCTTCACTGACTATCTTACTCAACAAGGGTGACAACTGGACTTGATTTCAGAATAAATTAAACATACAAAATTATACAGCTTAGTTTCCAAAGTGTTTGATACCTAATTCATGTTCAGGAAAGAAGACCACCATATTGAGACCTGTTGTGGAAATGTTCAATAGTTTTTAGCTGCTTATATCTGCACCAACACAAGCTATCCTTATTACAGACTCTGAGAAGGTCCAACAACCATTTTGATTTGAAATGTTCCCTGCAGTATTAAATTTATTTCACTTGGCTGGAATCCAAGAAGTGGGATGGACCTATGCGATAGCTTGGCAGTAAATACCATGTTTGTTTTTACAGGTACATTATTACAATTACACTTGAATATACTTAATTGGCAATGTAGCACTTTGCAACATCATAAGATAATAGAAGAATGCTAATTATTTACTCTTCTCTTAAGAAATCAATGTCTAATTGGCTGATGACTAAGCAGGCAAATATTATTGATATTCAGTCTTTAGCCTATTTGGAAATGAAATATCGTTATAATAGATGGACAGCAAAGTAGTTGGATATTATTAAAAAACTATAGACAAGCCGCAATGATCTAAATGATTTGTTGTTTGTTGCAATTAACATCCTAAGTTACTAGTAATAGGATAGTGCAATTTGTGTTAATTAACTAATGATTTCAATATTGTTTGACTTCAAGGTAGAGTGATCTATGTAATAGGTGATGACTATTGGATTGAAAACAAGCTTTCTTAAAGTACTTGTATTTATGTTGTAAAGAAATTTTTTAAAAAAATAATAGTTTTTAAATTAGCTATTATCTTATTGGCCATTTGAAGCAATGGAATTAAGACACAGGCAGTCAATTTACTAACTCTATCTAAACACAATACCAAATAGAGACAATCATTTGTGTCAGAGCAAGCATCTAAATAAATGGGTTAGCAGAGAAAGGAATCTGCCAGGGATAAAGGTCACATAATGCTGCACAGACAAAGATAAATAAGTTATATGCAGCAAAATGTGAATACAGTGGATTTTAGGTGGTTTCACTACACATTGAAAATTCAACCAGATGTTTCTTGGCTGCCCAAGAGCACCAAATTACATCATTTCCTGTGCTACACACCTGTTGGAGTGCTGTGAGGTTAGCTTTGGCACAATCATGGACACTCTCAAGACTGCAAAGTCTTCAAGGCACAGCACTGTACTCAGAGCTCACTGGGCCCAAAGTAAGCTTTTACTCTGTTTCCCCGTTGTCTTTTGGAACCAACTCACAAACCTTCCTTTCACTTGAAGTAACAATCTCTGATCCTTCAAAATTCCCCTGTACATTGTATTAAAACGATTGCTACTGTTGATAAACCTCTGCCTGTTACACTATTTCTTCCTCATTCCTGCCTTAATCGGGCCTTAGAAATGTCAAATATCTCTTTCAGAACTTAGTGATGACACAGTTTAGGGGTGCACTAAGATTTCAAGGCCTTTGACTTTTTGAATTGCACTGTGGCTAATCTTAAACTTATGTTAAATACACTCCTGCAGGTCTGCAGTTGAAAAGGGCACAGGCTGGAAACAGATCTATAACATAGTGCAACTTTATCTGTAATCCCTTCGAGATTGCTCCTCTCTTCAATCCTCTTTGAAAGCAATAACAATATTTTATTTGTTCATTTGCATGTAATGTGGATATCGCCGGCAATACTTTTTTATCCACAAGGAATAGTGAGGTATTTACTGGAAAGCTTCTGGTAAGGGTACACCCACACTGATGCTAGTTGGAGAAAACCAAGTTGCAGACCCATTAATGAAGAACTGGCAGTTTATTTTTAATCAGGAACAGCAGGCAGCCTGGGGATGCAGTACCTGCCACCATTTGTCTTTTTTGATGACACTATTCCTGGTCAGATGGCCTACTTCTGCTCCCATTTCTTATGTTCAATCATTTGTCAAAATTATCATGAAGCCTATACACAGTAGTGTAGCAGTTAGCACAACCTTTTATAGTGCCAGCGATCACGGACTGGGGTTTTATTCCTGCTACTGGCCGTAAAAGGTTTACATGTTCTCCCCAAGACTGTGTGAGTTTCCTCTGGGTGCTCCGGTTTCTTCTGACATTCCATAGAGGTATGGCTAGGATTAGCGTTAGTATTAGTGAGCTGTTGGTACCAGAAGCATGCCGAAACTTGTGAGCTACCTCCACAACAGTCTTTGGACTGTGACAACTAATTATACTGTATGTTTCGATATATGTGACAAATGAAACTAACCTTTATCTTCCTCACAACTTATGTTTCCATCTTTTTACACTGGACAACAAAGATTTTGCTTCTTGAGTATTTTCGAGTGTATCTTATGGATTTGGGGCCGGTGATCATGAAAATCACCACAAAATTTCCCTATCAGGCACTTTAAATCACCTATTTAAAAAAGAATTCAATTCATTATTTAAGTCCGAGGAACTGATGCCAAGATTAAGGAAGGCATTTTTTATTGATCCACAAATCAGACAGGTCATTGATGACAGGCAATTCGAAGAACTTCTAGAACAGAGAAAATCGCATGAAAGATATTCAAGGATGTTGTAAATTTTCTTGGCAACTACAGAGCACCAAACTATGTGCAGCTGGCTGACAACATACTTCAAGCATACAAAACCATTAAGTGCAACATGTCACAAAAGATTCATTTTTTGTATTCCCATTTAGACTTCTTCCCTGCAAATCTTGGCACTGTCAGTAAAGAGCATGGTGAAAGGTTTTATCAGGACATTGTGGTTATGGAGAAAAGGTGTCAGGGCAACTGGAATCCATCAATGCTGGCTGATCGTTGTTGGACACTTAAGTGAGTAGCTTTAGACAATGAGTATAAATGAAAATCGTCAACAAAACATTTTTAGCTTAGTTGAACAATTGCAAAGCATTAGCACCGTTATGCAATTAAGCACATTATATTCAACAAAATTCAATCTCTTGTTTCTCCAATTCCTATGTGATACACATAGTCTGAAGTTATATTTGAGTTCAGCTTCAAGCAGTCTATCTAAATGAAAAAAAATTCAGAGTAAGCCACACTTTCAAAAAATTTGTTTTCCAGTGCTACACTTAGAACTTTTACAAATTGTTGCCGCATCCAAGTAATTGATAATCATGATTTGTGAATAGCTAGAATCCAAACATTAATTTCAGAATTAAGCTGCTCATCAGCCTCGCTGTAAGTGCTGTCTATGTTTACAGTACATGGGCATTGAGTTCTTTACATTGACGAACCGTGAATAGTTTTCCACATTGTTTAATAATCAACAGACTTCCATGCTTTTGACATTCTGAAACAGCAAAAGATGGTTGAGCTCAGGAAACCACCAGCAGTACAGAGGTAGCAGGATAGGAAAAGAACATGATGACAATGTAAGACTATAAGATGTAAGAGCAGAATTAGGCCACCTGACCCATTGAGTCTGCTCCACCATTCCATCATGGCTGATTTATTATTCCTCTCAACCCCATTCTCCTGCTTTTTTATGGTAACTTTTGACATCCTGACTAATTGAGAACCTATCAGTCTCTGCTTCACCAACCTCTGGCTAAAGAATTTTTTCATCATTTCAACTAAGGTGTCCATCCCTCAATTCTAAGGCTGTGCCCTCTCGCCCTAGACTTCCCCACTAAAGGAAACGTCCTCTCTACATCCACTCTATCTAGGCCTTTCAATATTCGATAAGTTTCAATGTGATCTTCCCTCATTCATCTGAACTCCAGCGAGTACAGGTCCAGAGCCATCAAACACACCTCATATGTTAACCCTTTTATTCTGGGATCATTCCCATGAACCTCCTCTGAACCATCTCCAATGGCAGCACATTCTTTCATGGATAAGGGGCCTCAAATTGAATTTTCTCCTCATTTAGAAAATCATCCATCCCTATATTCCTTCTGCAAAAGTGCAAGACCATACATTTCCCTATACTATATTCCTTCTGCCACTTCTTTGCCCATTCCTCAAATCTATTTAAGTCTTTCTGCAAAAACGTTGCTTCTTCAACATTACCGGTCCTCCACCTATCTTTGTATCATCCACAGACTTGGCCAAAAAGCCATCAATTCCTTCACTCAAATCACTGACATATAACATGAAAAGAAAAGGTCCCAGTACAGGCATGGCAGCCAACCAGAAAAGGCTCCCTTTATTCCTATCTTTTGGCTCTTGCCAATCAGCCAGTCTTCTATCCATCCTAGTATCTTTCTTGTAATACCATGGGCTCCTATCTTGTTAAGCAGCCTCATGTACGGCACCATGTCAAAAAGCCTTCTAAAAATCCAAATAAGCAACATCCACTGACTCCCCTTTGTTTATCCTGCCTGTTTTTTCCTCAAAGAATTCCAGAAGATTTGTCAGGCAATATTTCCCCTTTAGACTTTGTCCTATTTTACCCTATGCCTCCAAGTTCCCCAAAACCTCATCCTTAAGAAACGTGTCCAACAATTTTTCAACCACTGAAGGCAGGCTAACTGGCCTATAATTTCCTTTCATCTGCCTGCATCCCTCCTTTCTAAAAGAGTGGAGTGACATTTGCAATTTTCCAGTCATCAACAACTATCCCAGAATCTTGTGATTCTTGAAAGATTATTACTAATGCCTCCACAATCTCTTCAGTTCCCTCTTTCAGAATACTAGGGTGTCATCCATCTGGTCCAGTTGGCTTATCTATCTTCAGACTTTTCAGCTTCCCAAGCATCTTCTTCTTAGCAACGGCAATGACACTCACTTCTGCCCCTACCCCTGACACACTCACGTTTCTTATTCAGTTCATCTGCCATTTCTTTATTCCCCCATTACTACCTCTGCAGCGTCATTTCCCAGCGGTCCAATATCTACTCTCATCTTTCTTTTACTCGTTGTATATCTGTGAAAACTTTTTGTATACTCTTTTATATTACTGGCTAGCATAATTTCATATTTCATCTTTTCTTTCCTTTTGCCTTTATCATTGCCTTCTCTTGGTTTTTAAAAGCTTCCCAATCCTCTTCTTCCCCACTAATTTTTGATATAATATATGTCCTCTCTTTATGCTGTCTTTGACTTCCCTCGTCACCCACGGTTGTCTCATCCTCCCTTTAGAATACTTCTTCAGATTTGGGACGTATATTTCCTGCAACTTCTGAATTTCTGTCCGAAACACCAACATTGCTGTTCTGCCATCATCCCTGCTAGTATCCCCTTCTAATCAACCTTGGCCAGCTCCTCCCTCGTGCCTCTGTAATTCCCTCTGCTCCACTATAATACTGATACATACAATTTTAGCTTCTCCTTCTCAAATTGCAGGGTGAATTCTATCATATTATGATCATTGCATCCTAAGGATTCCTTTACCTTAAGCTTAATCAAATCTGGGTCATTACATAACACACAATCCAGAACTGTCATTGCCCTGGTAGATTCAGCCACAAGCTGCTCTAAAAAGCCATTTAGTAGGCATTCTTCTAATTCCCTCTCTTGAGATCCAGCATCAACCTGATTTTCCCAATCTACCTGCATGTTGAAATCCTCCATGATTATGGCTACATTGACTTTTTACATGCCTTTTCTATTTCCCATTGTAATTTGTATCTCACATCCTGACTACTGTTTAGAGGCCTGTATATAATTCACATCAGGTTGTTTTTACCCTTGCTATTTTTTAACTCTACCCACAAGGATTCTACATCTTCCAGTCCTATGTCACCTCTTTCTAAGGATTTGATTTCATTTTTTCTACCAAAGTCAAAGTATATTTATTATCAACGTATGTATACTTTATACAGTTTTGAGATTTGTCTTCTTACAGGCAGCTACAAAACAAAGAAACCCAAAAGAATTCATTAAAAGACTGTCAAACACCAAATGTGCAGAGAAAAAATAAAAAAATTGTGCAGACAATAGAAGTAATTCTTTCCTCATAGTTTCACTACACGCAGCATCGTGTTGTAAACCAAATGTCCCATTCTCAGCCCTTTCTGTTCCTATCCCCTCCTGTCAAATTAGTCTAAACCCTTCTTAACAGCTCTACCAAACCTGCACACAAGGATATTGGTCCCCTTGGGATACAGGTGTAACCCACCCTGTTTGTAAAGGTCATACTTTCCCCAGAGGGTATCCCAGTGATCCAGAAATCTGAAACCCTGCTCCCCACACCAATTCTGCAGCCATGCATTCATCTGCCAAATCATCCCGTTCTTACCCTCTCTGGCGCATGGCACAGGCAACAATCCAGAGATTACTACCCTAGAGGTCCTGGGTTTCAGTGTTCTGCCTAAATCTTTATATTCTCCATTCAGGATCTCGTCCCACTTCCTACCTCTGTTGTTGGTACCTGTGATCTGGAGAGCAGGTTTAGGATCCAATAAGCTAAACAGAAGAGACAGATTTAAAATGGGTACATTAACTATTTGTTTGAAAATTAACAGTTAATGTACCTATTAAACTGGTGTGTTTAAAGGGTGCTAAGTCAGGCACCTAGCTAAACAAGTGTTCGTATAAACTATCCAAAACCACAATATTGGACATTCAGTTACCCTTTAATTGAATCTCCCTAAATTATAAAACCAAAGGATTAAGGATTCTACAAATGGATATTTAATTAAACAAACGCAGGGGCCCATCTGTGTCTTCAGCGCTCTTTTGCAATGGTCCTTCAGCACTGGTCTTGACTTCAGCCTGAAGCAGACCCCGTGGATGGCAGGAAAGAGGGCGATCCTCTCGCACGTGCTACTCTTACACCTGTTATGGATGAACAACTCTGATGGGCAGAAGGGTGCAGAGTGCCCCCCACTTTTGGAGAATTGCAAATCACTACTATTTCGATGCTGCTAACAAGGAAGTAAGAGAGACAAAAGGAAATCTGCCAGGGCAGTTGTTATTGATAACAGCTCATGAAAGTTAATGAGAGAGAGAGACAGCTCAGAGATACACAAGGTGGAATGTCTCCTTCTGACAAAAGCCATTGATTTACTGCTATTGTCTTTTGGAGAAGGATTGTTTACTTGGTACTGTTCTATTCATTGAAACCCCTCGGGGGCAACCAGAGTGAGCTGGTTTGATGGGTTACATCATCCCAACCTGATTGACACCTGAGACCCTGTGAGTGGGGATAAAAGTGAGGTCTGGGGTAACACCCCTCAGACGCACCAGGAGGAACGCTAATGAGCATCAGAACCCCCACGAGACAGGGTGGGCGACCGGAGACCGAACGAAGGGTTGGTAAATTTTAACTCACAGTGTTTTATAGCGAGGCCGGTGGGGGCTTGTGTGTGTGTCCACCCTTGCCTGGGTGACGAGTCCACCATGGAAGAACGGTCTAGCTAAAGGACGGAGGGGTCATACTTGAATGGCCACAGCAATAACACATCGATGGATCAAGATCGTAAAGGAAAGTTGGCAAGTCAATAGCTGTTACTGTTCGCTCTCTCTCTCTCTCCAACAATCGCAACACATCGACCAACAACTACCGCAGCCTGCATGAACTGAACTGAACTTTATATTTCCATCTGACAACTCTTTATCCCCTAGACAACGATAGAGCTTGTTTCTTATTGATTATTATTATATCCGCACTTTTAGGTTTAGTATTGCTGACGTATATTATCTGTATATTTGCATTGATATTATTTTGCATATTTTTACTAATAAATACTGTTAAAAATAGAATCACCAGACTCCAACGGACACTTCTACCTTTGCTGGTAAGACACCCAGTTACGGGGTACGTAACACACCCACGAGGTGCCCAGAATCGGAGATAGGTGCCATGACGCGCAAGCCACCCAATGGGAAAGAGTGGCCGCATCTTTTAAACGGGCCACTCATTGACCGGCATGGCAGAGGCAGCGTTTGATCGGTGAATAAGCCACATCCCCTCACCACAGTACCAATACGTACCCCAATTTCCTGCTGCTCACCCTCCCCTTTTAGAATGCCCTGGACATGAGCCAGGACATCCCTGACCTTGGCACCTGGCAGGCAACCTACCATCTAGGTGGGTCTCTTTTTCGTTCACAGAATCTGCTTTCTGCTCCACTAATTATGGAGTCCCCTATCACTACCGCACTCTTCTTCTTCCTCCCGCCCACCTTCCCTTCTGAGCCACAGATCCTGATTCAGTGTCAGAAACCCAATCATTCCACTTGCTCCTGGTAGGTCACCCCCTCACAACAGTTTCCAAAGCAGTACACTTATTACTGAGAGAATTGGCCACAAAGGTACTTTGCACTGGCTGCCTATTTCTTCTTTCTCTCCTGACAGTCACTGCCTCCTGTAACTTAGGGGTGCCTACCTCCCTGTAGCTCCTATCTATCACCTCCTCAGTTTCCCATAGGAGCTGAAAGTCATCAAGGTGCAGCTCCAGTTCCTTCAGGGGCTGGAGCTCAAAGCACTTTGTGCACATGTAGTTATCCCACATCTCACACAGAAAAGAATTACCCCTGGAGCTATTCTCCGCACACTAGCTATGTACCAATAGAGGGGGGAAAACTTACTAGAAACCTTATCACTTACTTACTTGGAACCTCTGCCTGCGCTTGCCCAAGCCTGTTGAGCCAAAGCTGCACCACTCTAACACTATCCCACTCCAACAATGGCTGCTCTGCTTACACCTCCTTTCTTTTTATTGGCCCTGTGCTGATTGCAGCACGCTGAAAAAGAGCTCTTAAACCTTGTGCTACATCACCAACGAATGACCTCTCATACTGATTGCAGTCTACTGAGAAACATCTGAGTTCTTTTTAAACCATGAACTGGGGATGGTAAGAAGTCAATGATTAAATAACTGCGGCCTTAATTGGATGTTAGAACATCGAACAGTATAGTATGGTTCAGGCCCTCCTGCCATGGTGCTGTACTGACAATCTAACCCTTCTTCCTTACATTACCCTCCATTTCTATATACCTGCAACATTGAGTTGTTGGGTTTTAGTTGTCTTGATTTGTGCTTTAGCAGACATTGATATGATTGCTATTATAGTGTAGATAGCATCATGGGAGTAAAACACTCTGAGGATTTTGGTTTTCTTTCTTCATTATCACTCATCAGTGATGGTTATCACTGCAGGGCCAGATTTACTGGCCTTCCATCGTTGAAACTGCCTAAAATTTTATGCTTGTGGGGAACTTCTTCAGAACTATAATGGCACCACAAATATTATTAATGAACAAGTGCCGAGAATGAGGTAAATATAGTGACAGATGCACTCAGTTCACTGTCAGCCTGTCAAGACTTTTCCTTATTGTAGGAGGTAGCTTTAATAGGTTGAGCACATGGTGTACACTTCAAGCATTATGTGAAGTATAGATTGCAATGTAAATTTAGAGCTTTGGAAAAATAGCTCTTTAGAA
This sequence comes from Hemitrygon akajei, assembly GCF_048418815.1. NCBI lineage: Eukaryota > Metazoa > Chordata > Chondrichthyes > Myliobatiformes > Dasyatidae > Hemitrygon > Hemitrygon akajei. The sequence continues at coordinate 25,170,930 of NC_133135.1, forward strand.
GGTGAGAAACAATTGTGGGATCAAGTGTTGAGACCCCATTGCAACATGTGTAAACTCTGAGATTCCCTATTAGCAGAGCAAGTGCCTATCCCCTGTAGGTTTCTAGTTAGTGATAGTGTGGAAGGGTGAGGCTGCTGTGAGGTAAAGGAATGGGTGATAGTTGTGCTCTTTAAAACAGAAGGGGCATGGTGAGGCTTCCTGATGATGAAAACAGTAGTTATCCACCTTTATTGTGGCACAATGACAAATTAATACTCCAAGTCCCTGCAGCAAGAACTTCATTGAATTAAAATTAAAATTTTAATTGTGTTCTGATGATTCAAATGTTTTAATTTTAATAAGCTTAAAGTAGTTAATATTATTAGTTTTGGAATGGCAGATTTTTATAAACATTTTAAGTTTTTGACAGCTGTGACAGTTGGTAAGATGGAGATTGTGACTTAGCCAGCTGTCAAAGAATTCCAAAGGTAGGGTTTGCTGTTTACTTATAGAGTATCTTCTCATTTTGAGATACAGCCTGGTAACTGGCTATACCAATTGCACCCATGTGACTGATTAATCTACTAACCCGTACGTCGTTGGAATGTGGGATGAAAATGGAGCACCTGGAGGAAACCCATTTGGTCGCAGGGAGAACATACAAACTCCTTACAGACAGTAACACGAGTGAATCTGCAGATGCTGGAAATAAATAAAAACACAAAATTCTGGCAGAACTCAGCAGGCCAGACAGCATCTATGGGAGGAGGTAGTGACGATGTTTCGGGCCGAAACCCTTCATCAGGAGACGAAACCCTCCTGATGAAGGGTTTCGGCCCGAAATGTTGTCACTACCTCCTCCCATAGATGCTGTCTAGCCTGCTGAGTTCTGCCAGCATTTTGTGTTTTTATTCCTTACAGACAGTGCTGGTTTGCACTCTGCAAGCCTTACTGGTCAAGTTAGACTCCAGTTTACAAGCCATGTTGATGCTGGAAGATCCACTTCAGCAACGTTTGGTCCTGATGGATGGGGAGAGGAGATTCCAGGTAGCATGCTCCTCTGGGGGAATTCCGGTACATGGAAACAGGCAAGAGGCTCAAAACAATCCTGAAAACATGGTTGATGCAACACTCACCACGCTCACTTGTAGCAAGATGGAAACAAAGGAAATAAAATATAAGGTATACTACCAAATGTGCACAATTCACGTCTGAGTTGGTCAAGTCAAGTTACACTTCAAGTTGAAGTGTAAATGATGAAAGGTCTCTGCCCAAAATGTTGACTTTTCCATAGACTTTTCCATAACTCTTTTCCATAGATACTGTCTAGCTTGCAGAGTTCCTCCAGTATCTAGTGTGTATTGCTTGGATTTCCAGCATCTGCAGGTTTTTTCTTGTTTGCGATTACACTTCAAGTACTGGATTCAGTTTTAATCACTGAATAACAAGAGACTGCCATTATGGTTTGTAACTCTAAAATATTAAACTAATTCAAAGGAAAACAGAGAAGGAGAGTTGAGAGATAAGACATGTACTTTTTTTAAACTGAAAGTGAGGCGTGCTCATATCACACGGTGGCATCATGACGTATGCAACGCCTACGTTCACCGGTCCTGTTCACCCTGTACACATCAGACTTCCAATATAACTCGGAGTCCTGCCATGTGCAGAAGTTCGCTGATGACACGGCCATAGTGGGGTGTGTCAGGAATGGACAGGAGGAGGAGTATAGGAAACTGATACAGGACTTTGTGATATGGTGCAACTCAAACTACCTGCGTCTCAATATCACCAAGACCAAGGAGATGGTGGTGGACTTTAGGAGATCTAGGCCTCATATGGAGCCAGTGATCATTAATGGAGAATGTGTGGAGCAGGTTAAGACCTACAGGTATCTGGGAGTACAGTTAGACGAGAAGCTAGACTGGACTGCCAACACAGATGCCTTGTGCAGGAAGGCACAGAGTCAACTGTACTTCCTAAGAAGGTTGGCGTCATTCAATGTCTGTAGTGAGATGCTGAAGATGTTCTATAGGTCAGTTGTGGAGAGCGCCCTCTTCTTTGTGGTGGCGTGTTGGGGAGGAAGCATTAAGAAGAGGGACGCCTCACGTCTTAATAAGCTGGTAAGGAAGGCGGGCTCTGTCGTGGGCAAAGTACTCGAGAGTTTAACATCGGTAGCTGAGCGAAGGGCGCTGAGTAGGCTACGGTCAATTATGGATAACTCTGAACATCCTCTACATAGCACCATCCAGAGACAGAGAAGCAGTTTCAGCGACAGGTTACTATCGATGCAATGCTCCTCAGACAGGATGAAGAGGTCAATACTCCCCAATGCCATTAGGCTTTACAATTTTACCGCCAGGACTTAAGAACTTTTTAAAAGCTATTAATGCTTTTTGAGATAGTGATTTAGATGCATATCATATTTTTTACTGAGTTAAGTATTGTATGTAATTAGTTTTGCTACAACAAGTGTATGGGACATTGGAAAAAAAGTTGAATTTCCCCATGGGGATGAATAAAGTATCTATCTATCTATCTATTTTTACGTATAACCAAAATTAAGGAAAATAAACAAAGAATGCTTAATCAAACAATATATTTACAAGATTGCTCAAATACGACAGAAATATTAAATACAAAACAGGGAATTGCAAGGAAGCTGGTATATTGAATCAAAGCACTGGTCTGATTCAAATTACCACTCTGTGGTAATTTAATTAGGCACACCTGTATACCTGCTCATTAATGCAAATATCAATCAGCCAATCATGTGGCAGCAACTCAATGAATAAAAGTATGTGGTCATGGTCCAGAGATTCAGTTTTGTTCAGACCAATCATCAGAATGGGGAAGAACTGTGATCTAAGAGTCTTTGACCATGGGAATGATTGTTGGTGCCAGATGGGGCAGATTGAGTATCTCAGAAACTGCTGATCTTTTGTAATTTTTACACACAACAGTCTTTAGAGTTTACAGGGAATAGTGTGGTATGAAAAATGACAAGCATCTGGTGAGCAGCAGTTCTATGAGTAAAAGTGCTTTGTTAATGATAGGTCACGGAGAATGGCCAGACTGATTCAGGCTGAGAAGAAGGTGACCATAACTCAAAATAACATGCATTGCAACTATGGTATTCAGAAGAACACACAGCAGCTCTACCCCTGAGCTGGATGGGCTACAGCAGCAGACTACCACACTTGGGTTGCAAAGTGTACCTAACAAAGTGGCCACTCAGTGTATAGAAAGCTTAGTCCCTTCAGGCTTGAAAATGATTAGAAAAAAAGAGAAACCTTTGAGATATGATATTGAATTCCACTGTAGCCCAGTGGAATTTAAATTCCAGTAATTAACTCTGGAATGACAAACTAGGAATTGCAGTGATGAATTGCCATTAGAAATAAAATCTAGTTGGTCCACTGATGTCAATTCTGGATGGAAATTTACTGTCCTTACCCAGTGTGAGTTTGTGACCCCGTCCAACCAACACTGACTCTTTACTGCCTCCTTGATTAATTTTTTTAAAGTAGGGTTCCCCCACCTTTTTCGTGCCATGGATCAATACCATTAAGCAAGGGGTCTGTGGACCCCGGGTTGGAAACCCCTGCCTTAAAGGATAGACAATAAATACTGGTGCTACCAGAGACAGCTAAACTCTGTGAATGAACAAATAAGTGCAAAACAAAATTATCTTTTAAGTTAATCCGCAATTGTACAATAAAGACATGCTAGCGAAGGGCAAATTCTTTAATGTTGTCAAAAACATTTCACGTAGGAATTCGGTATCTGGAATGGTAGATCAAAAATCTGTTATCTTTGGGAGTATTGGTTTCTATTAAGGGAAGGACTGTGTTCTCCATTTTCTGTCATATTGTGATTTCTACCATATGATAACTATGTTAATAGCACTTTAATGCCGTGCTTGTCTGACATGTAGTGTAATGCTCAGAGCAGAAATTTCTTTGCACTGAAGAGTAGGAGGAGTAAATCTTCTGTCCCTTTCACAAGCGCCAGTTCCTGGCCATTGATTCCAACTCTCTGTCAGCCAAAGGCTAAACCAGACTGTTTGCAAGTTTAGTGTCATATTTGTTCCCAAGTTGAGTTATCATTGTTGTCGCTGAGACTACCTACTCACATCTTTGTTAGCTGTTGATTTACTCCCCCATCACTATATCACACACTGCTATGTCCAATCTCCCTCTTCTCAGACATTGACCATAAGACCTTCCACAGTCTTGCATACTCATTGATGAAACCTTCAGCTATGCCTTGTTATCCCTCTGTTAACTGATTCCAGCCAGACTCTGTCATTGTGCTCACTGTAAATCCACACCAGTCAAAGCTCCACTTCCCTCTATAGATGCCACATGACCTGCAGAGTACCTCAAGCATTTTGTGTATTGCATCTGCATTCCTTGTGTTTTCCTTGGGTGTATTTAATGTGTAAGTTACACACACAAAATGCTGGTGGAACGCAGCAGGCCAGGCAGCACCTATAGGGAGAAGTGTTGTCGACGTTTTGGGCCGAGACCCTTCGTCAGGACTCAGGACCTCAGGACGGGTCCTGACAAAGGGCCTCGTCCCAAAACGTCGACAGCGCTTCTCCCTATAGATACTGCCTGGCCTGCTGCGTTCCACCAGCATTTTGTGTGTGTTGCTTGAATTTCCAGCATCTGCAGATTTCCTTGTGTTTGCCTGTTAATGTGTAAGTTGATAGGTTCTAGATTAGAAAGGGCATAAAAGGTTTTGGCGAGACGGGAGGAGAATGGGGTTGGAAGGGAAACTAAATCAGCCATAATCAAACGGTAGAGCAGCCTTGATGATCAAAATGCTCCAAATGTCTTATAGTCTTATGGTTCCCAGTGAAAGCTACTTGCCCACATTCTAGCTGACATTCACTTGTCATGGCCACACACTCTGATTTACATGGACACTCACTAAAGCAGTGCCTTGGTTTTAAAATTCTCACCCTTGTTTTCAAATACTTCCATTGCCATTAGCCATAAGCACCTTAGTTTCTTCCGTTCATACAACTCTTGAGGGTTATTTTTACTGTTCCAGCTCTGACCTTCTAATCAACACATAATTAGTTAATTAATTAATTAATTATTCACAGCCATGCTTTTAGCTGCCTTGAGCTCTGAGATTTTTCCCCAAACTTTCATGCCTCTCTACATTTCCTCTGTTCATTAAAATGTTCCTTACAACATACCTATTTGACTAGACCAGAACAACACACACAAAATGCTCAGCAGGTCAGGCAGCATCTATGGAAAGGAAAAAATAGGCAATGATTCGGGCCAAGACTCTTCATCAGAGCTGGCAAGGAAGGGAGATGAAGCAAGACTAAGAAGGTGGGGGTCGGGAAGGAGTACAAGCTGGCAGGAGATACCTGAAACCAGGTGAGGGGAAAGCTGGGTGGACAGGTGGGGGAGGGTGGGAATGAAGAAAGAAGCTAAGAGATGATTAGTGGAAGACATAAAGGGTTGAAGAAGAAGAAATCTGATAGGAGAGGAGAGTGGACTATGTCTTTGAACAAATATGTACATTGAGGTTGGGTAGTAAATTTTGTTTGATGATGCTCCTGTGGAATTCTGTGCAACGTGTTCCTACCTTTCAACCTCTACACTGGTTACATGAACTTCCAATGTTCTTTTTTTTAACGTGAATGTAATAATCAAAAAGTTTTGAGTGAATGTGCAAGCAAGATAGATTCAGATTTTCACATAAAGAACACTCAACTCTCTAAGATTGCTCTCAAATGTAATATTCTAACATTACAATGTTTCTGTTTTGACAAACTGAAATCTCATTTTATTTTGTTACTGTTGGTATGCTGAACTTGGTGATGGTATACAGAGAATCATGAAAGGACATATTGGTTATATTGATCATTGGCTCCAAACCCTCAGTCCAGCTATTGATCAAAATACGATATAACTCAATCACTATTACCTAGATAGCAAATGGCTCAAGATAGCATGGTTTTATGGGGTATCTGGGATATACAAGAATTTCTTTATATCAAATTACTTTTTGAAATCTCCTCCCAACAGTCTGACAAAATTCATTTGAAATACTGCTTCAATATTCAAAAAATCAATAATTTAAACCACAGGTTGAAATTTTTTACTGCGTACACTACAGACTCTTATTTTTTTTTTCCCAAAATGAAAATGCTAATGACACCAAGGGGAAAAGCCAAAGCCTGAAGACATGCTTCATGTTGAGTACTAAGCGGCTGGCAATTGAGTTTTTAATCTCACTCTTAATCATGTGTGACAAGATATTTCCTGCAAACCTGCAGACATAATATCAATGATTCTAAGGAAAACTCTAATTAATTAAAAGTCTTGAAGTAATCCAAAAGAAGAATGGCAGCTAGAATTAAGAATGGATAATTTCTAAATTATCACTACACTGACATTTAACTTTTATTGAAAAGTGAAGACCTTCAATTGAGAATGTAGTTCAGTTATGTTCACAGGGGCCTTCTTCAACTGATAGAAAATCAAATCTTAAGTAAAAATCACATGAAAGAAGCAATTATTTTTAGTTCCCTTTTATCACAATGCTAATACTTATTTATAACCAGCTGCACAACTAACATTATTTGTAATTTTTTCATCTGCTTGGATCTAGAAATTGTACATAATCATTTAACTATACATTTTAAAATATATTTTGATGACAGTAATATTGTAATTACGTTTATCAATGAATTCTTGGTCAAATATTTCATTTTTATTTCTGTTCCAATTTTGGCATGAAATCAAAAACTTTGACAAACTTCTATAGATGTGTAGTGGAGAGTATATTGACTGGCTGCATCACAGCTTGGTTTAGAAACACCAATGTCCTTGAATGGAAAATCCTACAAAAAGCCCAGTCCATTATGGGTAAAGCCTTCCTAATGATTGAGCACATCGACACGGAGCACTGTCATAGGAAAGCAATATCTACCATCAGGGACCCTGCACTCTCTTCTCACTGCTGCTATCAGGAAGAAAGTACAGGAGCCTCAGGACTCACGCCACCAGATTCAGGAACAGTTACTAACCCTCAGCCATCAGGCTCCTCAATCAGTGGGGATCACTTCAATCAATATCACTTGCTCCATCACTGAACTGCTCCCATACCCTATGGACTCACTTTCAAGGACTCTTCATCTCATGTTCTCGATATTTATTGCTAACTTATTTATTATTATTGCATTTCATTGGCTTTGTATCTGTACTCAGTCCAATGACAATAAAGTTGAATCTAATCTAATCTAATCTAATTATTATTACTTCTTCCATTTTGTACTTGCATAGTTTGTCACCTTTTGCACACTGGTTTCCCACCGTCTTGGTGCAGAGTTTCTTTGATTCTTTTCTGGTTATCGGATTAATTGAGTATGCCCATAAGAAAACGAATCTCAGTGATGTATATAGAGACATTTATGTACTTTGATAATAAATTTACTTTGAACTTTGGAATTGACTGTTGATGATGCCAATTGCCTTTAATAAATCTTTACTTTTTTGTATTGTTCAATGATTTATTAAGTATATTTAATGTATACTTTCTCTTCCAACCTTCACCGAACACCTATACCTCATTCCTGGTAACCGTATTACTTTTCAAGATGCATTGTTGTTGCTTAACTGCTTCATCTTCAATACTCATTTAGAGCAGTTAAACAGATTCAAACGTACCTGATGTTCATTGGAGCTTATATTACCGTAACAAAGAAAGATCAAGTAACTCCCCTCAGACAAATCTAAAGATGATCCTCATAATACCAGGAGGTTAAGGATAACTGTACGTTCCTATATAACAAAAATAAGTGTCTTCTTTGCTGGGATGATTTTGCAACTGGCTAAAAGAATCTTATTCTCTCCTTTTGAGAAGCTCACAGTTCCGCAATAAATGAGAACGACAAGGTAGTGTAACAGTTGACATGGTAGTGTAACAAAGCCTTAAAGTACCAGTGATCCCCAATTGGGGTTCTATACCTGGCACAGGATGAAAGGAGTTTGTACGTTCTTCCTGTGACCTCATGGTGCTCTGGCTTCCAAAGAAGTACAGGTTAAGGTTAGTAAGCTGTCAGCATGATATGCTGGTGCCAGAAACGTGGCGACACTCGTGGGTTGCCCTCGGCACATTCATGATGCAAACGGAGCATGAATGCATGTTGGGTGGGACTACAACTAGAGGTCATGGGTTCAGTGTGAAAGCTGAAAAGTTTAAGGGGAACGTGAGGAGAAACCTCTTCATTCTGAGGAATGTGAGAGAGTGAAATGCACTGCCAGCACAAATGGTGCATGCGAGCTTGATTTCAATGTTTCAGAGAAGTTTGGATAGGTACATGGATGATAGGGTATGGACAGTTCTGGTCCCAATGCAGGTCGATGGAAGTAGACAGTTTAAATGGTTCAGCATGGACTAGATGGGCTAAAGGGCCTGGTTCTGTGCTGTGCTTTTCTATGACTCTATGACATATTTCAATGTGTATTTTGATGTACATGTCACAAATTAAGCTAATTTTAAAATTTTTCTTTCCTTTCTGCAGTTTTTCCCCTTCTAACATTACTAACTTACTACCTTGTGGTCAATTGCACTCATTGTACGATCACTGCATTGCTAAGGTATTTCAAAACCTGGAGATGGTTTATATTTATCTGCGAGCCACACCCACTCTGACTCGAATTGCAATTCAGCACAGAATGCAGTTTTGGTTTTTACCCCACCCCTTACAATTAGAACATCCAGTAGACTTTCTTGATAAAGCAGAGCGGTTACTGGGCGCTGTTCCTCGGATACCAGCCTTGGTTTAGTGGTAGATCTCATCTCTGAATCAGTATACATGTTGATAGATCAGTGAATTACAAAGGCGAGGTTGGCATTGTCAAAATGATGAGCCTATCAGAGGCTTCACAGATGATAGATAATATCTTTGAGGGGGTTTTTCCTCAATTCTTATCTATAAACTAACAACACTGAACAGATCAACACACACAACATGCTGGAGCAGTCAACGTTTCAGGCCGGGAACCTTCTTCAGGACCCGATGAAGGTTCTCCGATTGAAATGTCAACTATTTACTCTTTTTCATAGATTCTGCCTGACCTGCTGAGTTCCTCCAGCACATTGAGTGTGTTGCTTTGGACTTCCAGCATCTGCATATTTTCTTGTCTTTATAACACAAAACAGATCATCTTTCTGTCACTGATAACCATATGAAGTTACAGCAGTAAAATAACTGCTGAGATCCTAATTACAATTCTACCAATATGTATCAATATGTACTTTGATAATAAATTTACTTGGAACTTTTGAACACTTACCTACACTTCAAAAGAATTTCAGGATTTGCTGGAATCATGCTAAGCTACTGTATAAACTGTTAGTTCTTCCTTCCTTCTAACTTAGGCAAGAATCATCTTTTTAGGCTCTTAAGAGAAACTTTACATCAGGAGGTTACACTTCAGCTTGTACAAATAATCAATCAGTGAAGCAGTCTGGATAGCCCAGGGAGCCAGCCTTGGCCACAGGCAGTGAAGTTCACCATCATAGAAACATAAAAAAACATACAAAGCTGTGCCAAACGTGTCCCTATCTCAGAACTACCTAGGCTTTACCCATAGCCCTCTATTCTTCTAAGCTCCATGTAGCCATCCAGGAGTCTCTTAAAAGACATCATCCTGGATTTGGTCAACTCAGGCTCCTGTCAGAATCCTTTGTAAATTACTTGCAATTTCAAAATATAGTGTAACGTACCCTGTAACTGGGTGTCTGACCAGCAGAGAAAGAATCCGTTGGAGTCTGGTGGTACCAAACTAAAGGTGTTTATTAGTAAACTACACAATACAATATCAAAAATGCAAATATACATATAAAACAAGTTAGCAGTAATAAACCTAAAAGTGTAGGAATAATAATAATCAATAATAAGCTCTATCGATGTCTAGGGGTAAATTAATTGTCATAAGAAAGTATAGAGATCAGTTCATAAATGCTGAGGTGGTTATGGTTGTTGTATTGAAATTGTTGGAGAGAGAGAGAAAGCGAGCGAGATGTAACAGCAACAGCTGCGGCAGGCAAACCTTTTGTGGCTTTCTTAATCCGTCGTATCGTTGTGGTCATTCAGTTATGACCTCTTTGTTCTTCAGCTAGACCGTTCTTCTGTGGTGGACTCGTCACTCTGGCATGAGTGGACACGCACACAAGTCCCCACCGACCCTGCTGTGACACTGTGAGCTTTACTGACCAATCTCCTGGTTCGGTCTCCGAAGCCCCCACCTTTCTGTGGGTTCCCAACACTCAGTCAGTGTCCACTGGTGCGTCTGAAGGGTGTCTCTCCAGACCTGTCTTTTATCCCCACTCACGGGGTCTCAGCTATCCATCAACTCTGAATGACCATGTCCATCAAACCAGGCCACTCCTGCTATCTCCTGAGGAATGTTAATGAGCTAAATAAAATCCTTGTAGTGAAAGGTAAATAATCCAGGAAGAGTCAAAATACAGTAAATCAACAGTCTCTCTCCCCCTCTTATCTGTAGCAAATGTTCTTGCCTAGGCTTTATCTCTCTCTCTCTCAATAGCAGCATAACAACAGCAATAGTTCATAGTTCTCAGGAGGGGGGGAAATGATTAACTCTGCACCCCATTGTCCATCAGGTCTGTTCATCACTCATAACACCCCGATCCTTCTGGAAATTTTCACCAGGGTGAAAATTAACTAATAAAGCATATTACTGAATCACAGAGTTTAACAAAATACGGAAGTGGTCTTAACTACAAGAATAATACAGATACACTTTCAAATTAACATCTAGATAAACAATCAGCAATTAGATTGTCACTCCCCTTTACATGTTGTATTTTAATATCGAATTCCTGTAACAACAGACTCCAACTTAATAACCTATTTTTATTTTTCATGTTAGCCAAGAATACCAAAGGGTTGTGTGCGGCACAGATGCAGACCTCAAAATGCTGAATTGCCAAGATAAGTGCCAACAATTCTTTCTCCACAGTGGATTAATTCCTCTGATGCACATTGAATTTTCGAGAGAAATACGCCACTGCGTGTTCCACTCCATCCCCTGCTTTCTGCAATAGGACTGCCCCTGCAGCCTCATCACTTGCATCAGTCGCCAGGGAGAAAGGTTTCAAGAGATCAGGTGCTTTTAACACAGGGCGATGGCACAGTGTGGTTTTCAACTTCTCAAAAGCTTCCTGACAAGGACTGCTCCACTCATATTTTTCTTCCTTCTGTAGGAGCTTTGTAAGCGGGAGGGCAATGTCCGCAAAGTTCTTACAAAATTTTCGATAGTACCCCACCGTGCCCAAAAACCTTCTCAATGCCCTCTTATTTGTTTGGACAGGAACCTCGGAAATAGCCTGTACTTTAGCCTGCACAGGAGCCAATTGCCCCTGTCCTACCACATACCCCAGGTACGGGATCGTGGCATGGCCAAACTCACTCTTTGCGAGGTTCACTTTGAGGTGGGCTGCAGACATTCGTTTAAACAGTTTCTCCCCAGCTTCAATGTGCTCGTCCCAAGTGTCACTCCAAACTACTACATCGTCAATGTAAGCCTTTGTGTTTGTTAACCCTTTAATCACTGCGTCAATCATTCTCTGAAATGTCCCTGGAGCGTTTTTCATTCCAAATGGCAACACATTGTATTCATAAAACCTTGATGGTGTGACAAAGGCTGAAATTTCTTGAGCCCTGTCAGTCAAAGGAACACACCAGTATCCCTTTAGCAGGTCAATTTTAGTGATGTATCTCGCTTTACCCACTTTATCAATACAATCATCCAACCTGGGGATAGGGTAAGCATCTGATTGTGTGATGGCATTCACCTTTCTGTAATCTGTACAGAATCTTATACTACTGTCCAGCTTCGGTACAACCACGCATGGAGATGCCCATGCAGAGGAAGATTCACGAATAATACCAGCAGCTAGCATATGCTCAATTTCTTTTTCCACTAGCTTGCTCTTTTCCAAATTCATCCGATAAGGGAATTGTTTAATCAGCTGGGCTGAGGTAACAATAACATCATGCTCTGTTACTTTGCACCTTCTGGGAACATCTGGGCATAAATCTGCATGCCGGTTAATTAGCTGTGTCAGTTGCTCTCTTTGTTCAGGCTCCAAGTGACTGACTTTATCAGCAAAGTTGGCCAAAATAACAGAGTTCTCTAGTCTGGTGAGTACTATGCTTATCTTTTCAAAACGCTCGGACCCCTCCTTATCAATCCTTTCTGCCTCATCGGTCTTCGGGACAACGCCGACCACCGTGGGGGTCGCGTTATGATAACCTTTGAGCATGTTAACATGAACCAACTGGCTCGGCTTTCGTCTATCAGGTGTTTCGATCACATAATTCAGAGAGTCTATTTTCTTAATCACTTTGTACGGCCCTTGAAACCTCGCCTGTAGGGGGTTGGTAACTACAGGGAACAGGACCAAAACCTTATCGCCCACTTGAAATTCTTGCTCTCGGATCGTTTACCATACCATTGTTTCATTTTAGTCTGGGAGTCTTTAAGATTTTGCTTCGCACACTCGCAAACTTTATGGAGCCTTTCACGGAACCTCAAAACATAGTCGATCACATTGACTTGCGCATTTGGACTAGACCATTTTTCTTTGAGTAAGGTTAAAGGTCCTCTGGGCCTGTGACCAAAAACGAGCTTGAATGGACTGAACCCCAGAGATTCCTGAACCGTGTCCCTCACTGCAAATAACAGAAGTGGTAATGCATCATCCCAGTCACGAGTGTTTTCCTGACAGTAAGTTTTAATCATAGTCTTTAAAGTTGCGTGGAATCTTTCCAATGCTCCTTGAGATTCTGGGTGGTATGCAGAGGCTAGAATTTGTTTAACTCCCATCCGTGTCAACATTTGCTGAAATGCACGGGACATGAAGGCACTCCCCTGATCTGACTGTATCTCTCTAGGTAACCCTACCGTGGTGAAAAATTTAATGAGGGCTTTTACCACCGTAGGAGTCCTAATGTTCCCCAGGGGCACAGCCTCTGGAAATCGTGTAGCAGCACACATCATGGTCATGACATACTGCCGCCTGCTCACAGTTCTAGGCAAAGGACCCACAAAATCCACAATGATTTGGGAAAAAGGCTCCCCAAAGGTGGGTATCGGTCTGAGAGGTGCCTTAGGGATAACCTGATTTGGCTTTCCTACCACCTGACAAGTATGGCACCTTTTACAATAGTCAACAATATCCTTCCTCATATTTGGCCAATAAAAATCTTTCATAACCCTATCTACTGTCTTCTTTACTCCCAAGTGTCCACCTAGAGGTCCCTTGTGAGCCAAGTTCAAAATTTCATCCGATAAACCTTCGGAACCACCACCTGGTGTACCACTGCCCAGTCCTCATTGACTGGCACCGTGGTCGGCCTCCACTTCCTCATTAACACTCCCTCCTTCAGATAGTATCCCCCTGGTTCCTTATCAATCTCTACTTCAGAAAGAGCTGATTCTTTCAACGGCACAAGCTCCTCATCACGACTCTGTTCCTTTATAAAATCCCTCCTTGCTAATGGTAGATCTACCTCCTCTCCTTTACTCTCCTTAACCCCACTATCCTTTTCCTTCTCCTCCCGTAACCCCTTTTCATACAAGGTCAGCAAAAATGTCTCCGTTAAATCAACCCTGGACTCATTTAAACTGTCTCCTTTCTCAGCCGCCTTTCTAGACATGCTGCAAGTGATTGCGTATGCGGGATAAATCTTGGAATCTATGGGCGGGTCCTCAGCACTTACAGGCTTACTTGTCAGCTTCACTGCTGAATACACGTCACCACCTGTCACCAAGTAGGACGTCCACGCCGTCCATCGGTAGTTTCGACCGCACCCCTATTTCGACTGGTCCAGATACCAGGTCACATTTCAGAAACATCCTGTGCAAAGGTACGGCCTCGGTCCCTTTTCCGATACCTCTTAACACAACCTCCCCAGTCTCAGTCTCAGGACCGAAGTCTAACATCTTCCTTAGAATCAATGACTGATCAGCCCCAGTATCTCTCCAGATCCGCACTGGAACTGGGGTTTCTCCTTCCTTCACAGACACCGTCCCTTCCGAGATAAACTTCTCACGCCCCTCTTGTGCTCTATCTACCTTTGCCTTCCCCATCGATCTGTTGACCGACTCAATGCAACCAGTTGGGACTGCCATTTTCCCTTTTCCTGTCTCCTTCTTCGGAGCAAAGCACTTAGATGTTATATGACCAGCTTTCCCACAATTATAACACGTAAAGTTGGGAACCTTACTGCCAGCCTGTTTTCCCTCCTCACCTTTTCCACTAGCTCCCGGCTTATTCTCTGCCTTAGCTGGTGGGCTTTCTCTACCGTCCCTACTGCCTTTCTGGCAGCTCTTATTTAGGGAAAACTTTGTTTTGTGGGTTAAAGCATACTCGTCTGCTAATTTGGCAGTCGCAGACAGAGTCACTGTCTCCTTCTCATCCAAGTACATCTTCATCCTCTCAGGGATACAACCTTTGAACTGCTCCACCAGTATTAACTGTAATAGTTTATCATAATCTCCAACGACCCCTTTTGCGGCGCACCAATGCTCACAATACATTTGCATCTCACGGGCAAACTCTAAATACGTGTGGTTCCATGGTTTTCTCAAGTTCCGGAACTTCTGCCGGTATGCCTCTGGCACCAACTCGTAACTCCTCAATACAGCCCTTTTTACTTCCTCATAATCCTTAGACTCATCCATAGACAATGCCGAATGCGCTTGTTGAGCCTTCCCCCTAAGTACGCTGTGTAACAGAACAGCCCATTTCCCCTTAGGCCAGTTCTGATTCACAGCCACTTTCTCAAAATGAAGGAAAAACTTATCAACATCCATCTCTTCGAATGGAGGTACTAACTAGATCTCCTGACCAATCTTGAACCCCTCATTTGGGTTTGCAACCCGGTCTCTTCCCTGCGATGCCTTTAACCTCTCCATTTCCCGTGCAAACTGCCTCTCTTTCTCTCTGTCCTCCCTCTGCCTATCAGCTTCTTCTCTCTGCCTTGCAGCTTCTATCTCCTTTATCTGGAGCTCATGCTCCCTTTCCTCCTTCTCCTCAACCAACCTTAATCTTTCTATCTGTATCTGAAGTTCACCCTCGACTAGTTTTTTCTCAAGGAACAGGTCCATACATCCGATGTGAACACACCCTCGGATACGTAATGCACAGCTATTGCTCTCCATATATCCAACTTGTTCATCGACGATTTCACCGCCAAGAGATTTAATCGTTTTGCAACGCTCACCAATTCCGCCTTCTTGGCATCCTCTAATGCCCCCAAAGTCGGGTCTTTAAAAAATTTGTCAATTTCCATCCCTGCTGGTTTCCCGTCTGGTTATCCACAGAACCAGATCAGATAAGGGACTTTTATCCCGATTCACTGGCCTCCCAATTTGGTAATCAAATCCCAAACGAGCCCCCAATTTGTTATGTACCCCGTAACTGGGTGTCTGACCAACAGAGAAAGAAGAATCTGTTGGAGTCTGGTGGTACCAAACTAAAGGTGTTTATTAATAAACTATACAATACAATATCAAAAATGCAAATATACATATAAAACAAGTTAGCAGTAATAAACCTAAAAGTGTAGGAATAATAATAATCAATAATAAACAAGCTCTATCGATGTCTAGGGGTAAATGAATTGTCATAGGAAAGTATAGAGATCAGTTCATAAATGCTGAGGTGGTTATGGTTGTTGTATTGAAATTGTTGGAGAGAGAGAGAAAGCGAGCGAGATGTAACAGCAACAGCTGCGGCAGGCAAACCTTTTGTGGCTTTCTTAATCCGTTGTATCTTTGTGGTCATTCAGTTATGACCTCTCTGTTCTTCAGCTAGACCGTTCTTCTGTGGTGGACTCGTCACTCTGGCATGAGTGGACACACACACAAGTCCCCACCGGCCCTGCTGTGACACTGTGAGCTTTACTGACCAATCTCCTGGTTCGGTCTCCGAAGCCCCCACCTTTCTGTGGGTTCCCAACACTCAGTCAGTGTCCACTGGTGCGTCTGAAGGGTGTCTCTCCAGACCTGTCTTTTATCCCCACTCACGGGGTCTCAGCTATCCATCAACTCTGAATGATCGTGTCCATCAAATCAGGCCACTCCTGCTATCTCCTGAGGAATGTTAACGAGCAAAGTAAAATCCTTGTAGTGGAAGGTAAATAATCCAGGAAGAGTCAAAATACAGTAAATCAACAGTCTCTCTCCCCCTCTTATCTGTAGCAAATGTTCTTGCCTGGGCTTTATCTCTCTCTCTCTCAATAGCAGCATAACAGCAGCAATAGTTTGTAGTTCTCAGGAGGGGGGGAAATGGTTAACTCTACACCCCATTGTCCATCAAGTCTGTTCATCACTCATAACAACAGAAACATAGAAACACAGAAAACCTACAGCACAATACAGGCCCTTCGGCCCACAATGCTGTTCCGAACATCCGAACATATCCTTACCTTAGAAATGACCTTCGGTCACCCATAGCCCTCTATTTTTCTAAGCTCTATGTACCTATCCAGGAGTCTCTTAAAAGACCCTATCATATCCGCCTCCACCACCGTCGCCGGCAGCTCATTCCACGCACTCACCACTCTCTGTGTAAAAAAAACCTTACCCCTGACATCTCCTCTGTACCTACTTCCAAGCATCTTAAAATATAGATGCACTGGATGGATACACACAAAATGCTGGAGGATACCATGGATACCAATCACTACAGTCCATTTCCAATCAATGCCAAAACATTGGCGAGTAAGTCAGGGTATTCTCACAAGGCAGTCACCTCTCTATTGGCATCCAAGCACTGTGTGTTTGTTATCAAGAAATGTGACACGTCTATGGCACATGCTACTTCACAGGAAATTAACTCATTGCAATTTAAATTAACAGGGAGATATTCCGACAATTACTTCTTCACGAATGGCAGTCGGGAATAACAAGGGATGTAATGTTGCTTGAGAAGTGTCTAATTTGCAAAAACCTTCTGCCTTGATGAATAGCCCTGTACAAACAGAACCTTTTAAAGAATGCCTCTCCTTCTCCATGCATAGATCCTTCTCAATCAACCTGAATAAACTGAGCCTTATGCTGAATAGCCTGTATTGATTGCCCATCGAAATACCCGGTGTCTGAAACTGTCAATTCACACTATTGCCCAGTCTAGCTATTCTGATGTATTCATATATTAGGTATGCAGGAGAGCCATAAACAGGATTTCAAAATTGTTCCATGCGTTAATAAATTAGATTAAATTGACATAATTTATGGTTATGTAGAGGGTTGTAGACATAGCCAGCACCATCATTGTCCCAACCTTCCCCACCACTGAGGATAACTTCAAAAGGCTATGCCTCAAGAAGGTAGTATCCTTTGTTAAGGACCTTCACTATCTGCACATGCCCTCTTCTCATTACTATCATCAGGGAGGAGATATAGGAGCCTGAGGACACACTCTTAATGTTTTAAGACCAGCATTCCCCCTTTGCCATTAGATTTCTGAATGGTCCATGAATCTATAAACACTACCTTGCTTTTTCTCTTTCGCGCTGCTTGTCATTTAAAGGTCTAAAGGTTAGCTTTATTGGTCACTTGTAAAAGGCAATAAAGGAAAGGTACTGGCATGGATAGAGAAGTGGCAGGAGACAGCGAATGGGAATAAAGGGGGCCTTTTCTGGTTAGCTGCCAGTGAATAGTGATGCTCCTCAGGGGTCAGTTTTGGGACCACTGCTTTACACACTGTTTATCAGTGATTGAGATAATGGAATTGATGGCTTGGTGGCAAAGTTTGCGGATGATACAAAGTTAGGTGGAGGAATGGGCAGTGCTGAGGAAGCAATCCAATTGCAGCAGGACTTAGGCAAATTGGAAGAATTGGCAAAAAAAAATGGCAGATGGAACGCAGTGTTGGGAAATGTGTGATAAAGCATTTTGGTAAAAGGAACAATAGTGCCGACTATTATCTAAATGGGGAGAAGGTTCAAACATCAGAGATGCAGAGGGACTTAGGAGTCCTTGTGCATCACTCCTAGAGGGTTAATTCATAGGTTGATTCTGTGGTAAAGAAGGCAAATGCAATGTTGGCATTTATTTCAAGGGGAATAAAATATTAAAGAAAAGGAGATAATGCTGAGTCTTTATAAGACACTAGTCAGGCCGCACTTTGAGTACTGTCAGCAGTTTTGGGCCCCATATCTCAGAAAGGACATGTTGTCAATGGAGAGAGTCCTGAGGATGCTCACGAGGATTATTCTGGGAATGAAGGGGTTAACTTATGAGGAACATTTGGTAGCTTTGAGCCTGCACTCACTGGAATTTAGAAGAATGCATGGGGACCTCTTTGAAACCTACCAAATGTTGAAAAGACTAGATAAAGTGGATGTGAAGAGAATGTTTCTTTCCTATGGTGGAGATATCTAGAACTGGAAGTATCCAGAACTAGAGCGCACAGCCTCAAAGTAAAGGTTGATCCTTTAGAACAGAGGGAAGGCGAAATTTCTTTTAGCCAGAGAGTAGTAAATCTGTGGAATGCTCTGTCACAGACCATTGTGGGGGCCAAGACCATGGGTATATTTAAAGCCAAAATGACAGTTTCCTGTTTGGTCAGGGCATCAAAAGTGATGGCGAGAATGCAGGTGTACAGAGTTGAATGGGATCTGGGAACAGCCATGGTAGAGCAGACTTGATGGGCTGAATGGCCTAATTCTGCTTCTATGTCTTATGGCTGTGTTGACCAGGAAATGTGGTAGCATACGAGCACAACAAAGTAATTAAAGCCTAATTTATTATCAGCAAACAGAAAGCACAAATAAGTTACAACAATTTCCACATAGGTGTCAGCGCTCATACTCCACTTGATTGTTGCTGGCTTCAAGGGAACCTCCAAATTTCAACTCATAAAACCACCCTGGGTCTGCGCTAGGCACCGATCGGTCGCAATTCCTCGGTCTAGGTGAAATCCCAAGAACTGAGCAAAAGGTGCCTCAATAAATAGGAGTTAAATCCATAAGCACAGTGAGCCGCACAGAGACAGACAAACTCTTTGGTCTTTTGTTCTCATGCCACGAGCTCAGCACAGTTTCTGTAGAAGGTCCACAAGCATTGAGAGGTGTGCAAAGATGGATAAACTCCATGGTCCTTTGTTTTCATGCCACTGATGCCTTGAGGCCAAGAAAGAATCCAGCCGCTATCAGCACACGTTTAGCAAACCTACAGTGCTTAACTTGTACAGACACCTTATATGCTGCGGGCTCACAGAGTTAAGGTGTCGCTTGGTATTGTTCAGACTTTCGTCTAACATTTTTATAAAATTTAATACACCATAACACACTTGTCCATTGTAACATCCAGTGAAATGCATCATTTCTGTCTACCGAGGATGTGCTGGGGGCAGTCGGTAAGTGTCATGTGCTTCCAGCGCAAACATAGCATGCCCTCAACTTACCAACCTTTACTAACCTGTACGTCTTTGGAATGTAGGAGGGAACTGGAGCACCCAGAGGAAGCCTGCGTAGTTACAGGGAGAATGGCGGGAATTGGACCCCATCCACTGGCGCTGTAAAGTGCTGCTTTAGCCTCTACACTACCCTGCCGCCCACTATCTAACCATCTACAGTTCACAGTAATTTTTAATATCAAGGTACACATATGTCACCATATACAACCCCAAGGTTCTTTTTCTTGTGAGCACAATCATTAAATCTACAAAATAATAACCATAACAGAATCAATGAAGACTGCCCAACTGCATAAATACGAAAGGAAGAAATAATAATAATTGTAATAAATATCGCAAACGTGTGATAAAGATGTGTCTATTGGCTCTGGGAACATTTCAACGATTGGGCAAGTGAAAATGAGTGGTTACCCCCTTTGGTTCAAGAGCCTGGTGGTTGAGGGGTAGTAATCATTCCTGAACCTGATGGTGTGAGTCTTAAGGCTCTTGTACCTTCTTTCTGATGGCAGCAGAGAAAAGGGAGCATGTCCTGGTTGGTGGGGGTCCCTGATGATGGACGCTGTTTTCCTGTGACAACATTACATATAGTCATGTTCAATGGTTTGGAGGGCTTTACCCATGATGGACTGGGCCATATCCATCCCTTTTTGTAGGGCATTGATATTTCTACCAGGCTGTGATGCAGCCAGTCAATATACTCTCCACCGCACTTCTGTAGAAGTTTGTCAAAGTTTTAGATGTTATGCCGAATCTCTGCAAAGTCCTGAGGAAGTAGAGGTGCTGCCAAGCTTTCTTTGTAATTGCACTTAGGTGCTGGGCCCAGGACAGGTTCTGATCCGCTGATTTCAGTTTCACTCTCCTGATTCCCTGCTAATACAGTTTATTTCATCATGGACCTCTGGTTTCCTACTGCAGTCAACAGTCAGTTTCTTGGTCTAGTAGACATCTATCTATCTAGAGTAAAACATAAAATGCTGGAGGAACTCAGGTCAGGCAACATCTATCGACAGGAATAACAGTTGATGTTTCAGTTGAGAACCTTCTTCATGATATCTATTTATGTATTCATTTTTATATTGTGACATAATAATTTTTACCCACGAATACAATGAACTGGTAAGTGAGGCTTTGGGCCTACTCCAGGGTTCGGACTTGAGGACTCAATTTTGGTTCGGAATGTTGTTCGTTTCATTTTGTGTTTTTTTTTCTGTGTCTTGGACTCTGAGTGTTGGTCTTTTTTTTCTTTAATTGGGTTCTTTTGGGATTCTTGGTTTGTGTTTACCTGTGAGCAAGCAAATCTCAAGGTTGTACAATTTATACATTCTTTGATATTAAACGTACTTCAATCTTTTTTATGTACTGTGACCACAAAACAACTAATTTAGTGTTGTAAGCGTGTAATACTAAACCTGATTCTGATTAAATTGTCAGGGATGGATACAATGGTTAAGTCAGTACATAATTAAAAATTAAATTTCTGAACCCAGTAACTTTATTCTTTTGTGCTCGTTCTTACAATACTGTTATGTACAGTGGTTATTGGTGGAATAAAGAGTTGTTCATTTCCTCTGCCTGGAGTTCCTCTCTATAATCCAGAGAAAATATGCTGTATTAGGATGGAATCAGGAGAGTGAAACTGAAATTCTTAACAAGGTTAATACTGCAGAGGAAGGCACAGTAACTCCAAAGCAAAATCACCTTCTAACAAGGAAGGATAATGTGAAACTAAGTATTAATAGGAAAATGGGATCGCTACAATGATGTCCAGAATTCAGAGGCTTCAGAGAGTATTTGATCATTGTGTGTCTTTGTTAATCTGTTCAATCAATGCACCTAAAAGTGGTAAAAAGATTGTCCATATTAACACATGTTGAAGTGGCCAGAATGGCAATAAACAGCAGTTGAAACTGACTAAATCTCCATATTATGAACAATGCAGACCCTAATTTTGCAATGAAATGGGAATGTTACACCCATGTGACCAATTAGCCCACCTACCTGTATGTCTTTGGAATGTGGGAGGAAACTGAAGCACCCAGAGGAAACATAGAAGATCATAAACTTCTCACAGGCAGTGGTGAGAATTAAACCTGGGATGCTGATGCTATAAGAGCGTAATACTAACCACAATGCTACCAGGCTGCCTAACCATTAACCTCTCGTGCAATCACTTCCATTGACTTTCAATGGATCTAAGTGCATGGTTCTGACACTCAACTACTTGGAGTTATGAAGATTGCAATCATCCTCACTATAATCAGCTAACTCTATGATCGCTTACTGATGTGAAGCAAGCTTCCTTCTGAAAGACTTCTGCTCATTTGGGGATGTGGGAAGTGGCTGGTGGTCTGGAGAATTAAAGATGGACTGCCATTTAATGCTGCAGGCTTTTTTGAAGAGCACTTTGTTCTTGATTTCTTGAACAAAGAAATTGTTTCCAGAAATACCAGGCTGAAATCCGAGCCCACAATCTGGCTATCCATACTCAGGTTTAAAAATCTCTTTCATGACATTAAATGTTAAAAGTATAAAAGGAACCTAACATACCATGTTACTAAGGACCACTGACCTCTAATACTTCAAACTAAGCAAACCAAGAATAGTACAATGAATAAAATCGAGAAATGGAACACAGAAAAGTACATTTTCAAGAAATGTCAAATATTGCAGAGAAAATTGTAGAGATTGTAGAAGATCAATGCAAGTACTTCCTAGCAGGGTTATCATATGAATTTAAATTATATTCTATTACCTCAATTTAATTATTGTAATTTACTTTGGAAAAGAGCCAGCCAGTCTATTAAAATCATTACCTTGATTGCATAACCAAGTTGAAAAAAGAGGTACATCATTGTCTTGTTACTAAAAAAATTAGCTTGAAAGGCACATTTTGATTTTTAGTTGGGAATTTGAATTTACAACCACCTTCTTACTTTGGTGATCATGTTTTAATGAAGCTTATGTACTTGTAATCTTGCATATGTTAAATACTCCCATATTAAATGAGATTAAAGGTTTTAAAAGTATGAAGAAATTAAGAGCCTGTCATTCACCTCATGCTTGTAATAACGTGAAGTTGTGAAGCTAGGATTTTCCAAAACAGTCCTTTTATCTACATTGTTAATTTATTTATTCAGAGAATTGGATGATTTCTATCACATATCCTCATTGCTACTTAGACATTATTTGAATCCTCATGAACCTAACCCTAAAAATTATTTTTCCTCTAACATTTATAAAATTCCTTGTTCATCTTTGTGATTAACTCTGCTTTAATAGTTATTTATGACAATGTACTTTATAATTCAATGAGTATGAATGGAAAATTTCTTCTCAGCAGTTTCTGTGTGTATAAGCATTTTTCACTATTAACTCAAGATCTTCATGTATATAATGAATCTAATCTTGCTCTTTTTTCTGTTTTTAATTAGTAGATGTAAAATTGATGATTCATCTGATGCCAGTAAAGTGCAAATGAAACCATTAGACTGGTAGTGCCTTACTGGTTCTTTAATATTCTCCAGGGCAGGAAATGTAAATTCCTCTTCTGATCTTACATAAGAGTTGAGTCCCACACCAAAATGGCTTGACTCTTAAATGAAATGGTCTGGCAACCCATTTCATTGAAGTAAATTGCTAGTTAAAAGAAAAGTTAAACTAAGGATACCAGAGAGCTCTGACAAAGGCATCACTTCAATCAAAAGATACATCCAGTTAACCCTCTGCCCACATCTCGAAAACCAGCATAACTTTTGGGAAGGGAATTCCAGTCTACTGATCAGAAATAGTTATTGAACAATGGGCTGATTATGGATCAACATTCTAACCTTAATATGGCTTTGAAGCCATGCTGGATGTTAAACACTGATCAATTTGATGGTAGTAACAGAATGTTTTTTTGCTTGTTGACGTGCTTCAGCAGCACTCATATCAATTGCCCAGCTTCTGTCATCTTTGAAAAGTGGCTGTTAAACCTAAAGTTTGTGTGACAAAAGTTCACCTACACCAATTGTTTGCTGCACCAAGCTACAACAAAGGGAGGCAATATTTAATCAAAAAGGATGACACATGACTGACATGGATAAATTAAAAGCAACAATGATAATCCTGTGTTGACTTATTCTTCTGAATATAGATTAAAGATGTAAGTCAACAAATTTACTTAAATTCCAAATACCAAAAGGCACATCTTCCATGTCTATATTCAAAACTCATCCCAACATATACATTAAAAATTATTATTATTTCCGTCCATTGCCTGCATTTGTAGAAGAAAAAGCAAGTTATCTGAGCTTTATTATCAATTGTGCTCCTGCTCTCAACCATGCAGAGAATTTCTGTGAAGTCAGGAGATCAATAAAGTCGGGATTTACTGAACATATTTCAAAAAGTTATCATATGTTTCCTGCGGTATCAAATCTCCCTCACAGCTCTGTTGTACTTGTACAAGCATCAGAATGTATTGAGAAGAAGAGGAAGTTAACTGTTAGGATAGGAAACAGTAAAGTTCAGGTGAAGAAAGCTGGGGAAACTAAACCTTGGCAATATGATTATCATAGAACATAGAACACTACAGCACAATACAGGCCCTTTAGTCCACAATGTAGTGTCAACCTTTTAACATATTCTAAAACCAATCCTTCTCTGCGACATAACCCTCTATTTTTCTATCATCCATGTGCCTATCTAAAACTTTGTTAAATGCCCCAATGTACTTGCCTCAACCACCAACAGTGATAGTGCATTCCATCTACCCATCACTCACTGCGTGAAGAAATTACCTCTCACATACACACTTTCTTCCAATCACCTTCGAGTTATGACCCTTGTATTAGCCATTTCTGCTCTGGGAGAAAAATAAACTCAGCTTTCCATTCTTTTGATGCCTCTTATCATCTTATACACCTCTATCATGTCACCTTTCATCATCCTTCAGTCGAAAAAAAACCCTAACTTGCTTAATCTATTTTCATAAGACATGGGCTCTAATCTAGGCAGCGTACAGGTAAATCTCCTCTCCACCCTCTTGAAGGATTCCACATTGTTGCTATAATGAGCTGACCAGAATTAAACAGAATATTCCAGCTATGATCTAACCAGGATTTTATGGAGCTGCAATTTAACCTCATGGCTCTTGAATACAATCCTCTGACTAATGAAGCCCAACACACCATGGTCTTCTTAACCATGCTATCATCTTGTGTGGCAACTTTGAAGGATCTATGAATAACGAAGTGAGTAATTTTGCTCAGGCAGTAGTCATATATATTTTGGTATCCAAAAACGTTTCCATTCAGTATTCTTACTGCAGCACAATGACAGGAGAGCCACCGCTTCGCAATGCCAGAGGCCTGAATGCAATCCTAACTCCAATACCGTCTGTTTGGAATTCTGCAGTCCTCTCTAAGTTTCTCTGGGTGCTCTGCTTTCCTTCTACACCCCAAATACATATGGATTGATAAGTTATTTGGCCACTGTGAATTGTCCCCAATGTTGTGGGATTAATGTAAGATTAATGTAAATAGATGGTCAGAGAAGACTTGGTTGGCAGAAGGACCTCTTTCTGTGCTGTATCTCTCCATGACTCTATGTATTGTAGGTTGTTATTGTGATTGTTCTTTTGTAACCACCCTTTTCAAAGTAATTATCATTGGAATTTGCGCATCGATCAGTGATACACCTCAGAAAATGGACCTAGATTCAAAGTACATTTATTACCAAAGTATGTATAAATTATACATTCTTGAGATTTGTCTGCTTACAGGCAGCCACAAAGCAAGAAACCTGAATGAGCCCAATTAAAAGAAAGACCAACACCCAATGCCCAACGCGTAGAGAAAGAGAAAAAAACACACACAGGTCATGCAAACAATAAAAGCGAGCACCAGCCTTCCAAATCAAATTGAGTCCATAGATCCAAATCCCCAGAGATACTGGAGCAGCCCCAAAACCACTGTCTCAGTTCATCGTATTGGCAGGGCAAAGCACCGCGAAGCTTGCAGACATGAAGCACAGCAGCACGGGCAGTCTCACAGCCTTAGCACCGCGGAGAGAGGAGTATCCTGGATGAGCGAGAAAAGAGGCCGGAACCTCGCCTCTGGTCCCAACATCCTGTCTTTCTAGTGTATCTGGACCAGTGTTTAAATTACCCAAGCACCGGACAGCAGCTATAGTGAAATCAGCCTGTGTTAATCTTATTGACCAACTATAAGAAAATAAGATATAGACAGGAGAAGTCATTCAGTTCTTTATACCTGTTTCAATATTCAGTATGATCATAGCTGATATTTTGCCTCAGAGACACTTTCCTACACAAACTTTATTGAAACAACACACACAAAATGCTGGTGGAACACAGCAGGCTAGGCAGCATCTATAAAGAGAAGCACTGTCGACGTTTCGGGCCGAGACCCTTCGTCAGGACCGAAATGTCGACAGTGCTTCTCCTTATAGATGCTACCTGGCCTGCTGTGTTCCACCAGCATTTTGTGTGTGTTGTTTGAATTTCCAGCATCTGCAGATTTCCTCGTGTTTGCTCAAATTTTATTGAAGTTCTCTTGTAGCAAAAGTAAGCATCTTTACATGATGATGAAGATGTTTGACAAACTGGCATTTTGAGTTGGGACTTCATATAACAGGTGTACAAGATGTTGGTGAGATTGTGTGCAGTGCAGGTGGCCCAATAACATGAAAGATGTCCTTAAGCTGGATAGGGTTTATATAATATTTACAAAGGTAGGGCTTGAATTATTAGGAAACACTGCTCTTTTCTCCTCAGGAGTGTAGTAGGCTGAGGAATACCATATAGAGTTTTATAAAATTGTGAGTGGCATGGTTAATGGCCTCAGTCTTTTTCCTCATGATAGGGAAATCTAAAACTAGACGGCATAGGCTTAAGGTGAGAGTGGAAAGAATTAAAAGGACCTAAGGGGCAATTTTTTCACGCAGTAATGGGTGAGTATATGGAACAAGTTGGTCCTGGTACCAGCAGGAAGAATTACAATATCCAAAAGCCATTGCGAAGGTTTAGGGAGATATTAGCCAAACACAGGCAAAGGAAACTAGCTAAGGAAGGCAATTTGGTCAGCATGGGCAAGATGGGCTGAAAGGCCTCTTTCTGCGATATATAACTATTAGATTCTAATTAAACTCAACAATTAGAATATTTGGGAGAGAAATCAGTAGCCAAGATCCATACTAAACACAACAAATATATTTCTGTTTCAAGTTCTGCTTTACTAAAAAGGCAATACAGTAAAAAAATATTTTTATATAGATAACATTTATGTTATTTTGTTCTTCATTTTACATCTAACTTTCTAAAAACTGTAATCTAAAAGGGGGCAAATAATACTTTCAGTTCACAGATGACAAATAGTTTCCACGAATAATAAACTGTAGATAATTTAAGAACATCATTCAATCTGTTAAAATAGCATCCACTAGAGTTAGAAATTTATTGAACCACTTAAATAAATGGGCCTTGGGAAATACGTTGCATTATTTTTCAAATCCATGAGAGAGTTTCCCAACAATATTAATTCCACAATATTTTTTTCTCCTCGGTTCTTGAGCTTAACAATCAAACTTATTCTTCAAAGTTTGGGTCAAGCTTAATGTCCTGAACAGCATGTCCAGTATTTGTACCATAAAATTCCAGACTGCATCTAATTCTAAGATAAATTTTAATTTGTAGTGAGATGCACTCTTTTGCATTCATTATTTGGTTGTCTGTCAACTGAGTTTCAATTATCAATAGTAATGCTATATGAAGTAACTACCAAAAAGTGTTCTGACAACAATGTGCACCTCACTCGCTATCTGACTGTCAATGTGGTTTAAATTAGTTTGACACTGAAATTATTCCATGACCTATGGACTCACTTTGAAGGCCTCTACAAATCAAGTTCTTAATATTTATTCCTTATTTCTTTATTTTTATTATTTTGTTTTTCTTCTTTTTTGTATTTACACAGTCTGTTGTCCTTTACGCATTGGTTGTTTGTCTATACTTACTTGCAGTTTTTAAATTGATTTTATTGTGCTGTTCTTTGTACTTACAGTGAATGCTCACAAGAAACTGAAATAAATATCGGGGTGGTACATGGTGACTAGTGCAGTATATTCTTTGATGATAAATTTACTTTGAACTTTGAAATAGGTGCTGGTGTTAGACTTTTTCAGTGATGCCGTTTACATGGTTCTGCATTTTAGGTTAAGATATATCTCAGCACACACTATATGTGAGGCATTTGATGTGAAATAATATAAATATTAGTGTACTAAAGTAGCTTTGTTAAAGACGATTTCACAATTGTAAGTTTAATAGTTTGAAACTCGTAAATAATTACTGCACAGTGAGCTACTCTTACAGGACTCAGTCTCAAGCACACAGGTTAAAAATTCTGTCTAATGGTACATATGCTTTAGATTTTGCAGGACAGATTTGAGCTCTAATGATGTGCTAATGGGAGCTGGCACATCCAAATAATGGGAAATTGTACCACAACCTTCCATGTGCATATGTGAGCTGGTGAGTACACAGTGATAGCTATTGACCCTCAATATCCATGGGACTGTGTAATATTTAAACATGAAAATGCACTTTGGAAATTTCATGGTGGCGATTGGAGGATCAGTTCATAATGAGCTGAAGAATGCCTAATCAAGTAAATCAATGATCAAGGATACTCCCCAGCATCAAGAATATCTTTGAAACGTGCTGCCTCAAAAAGGCAGCACCAACATTAAGGACCCCCATCACCCAGGACATGTTCTCTTCTCTCCACTGTCATCAGACACAGGAGCCTGAAGATACACTCTCAACGTTTTAGAAATAACAAATCACAAACACGAGAACGTCCGCAGATGCTGTAAATCCAAAGTGACACACACAAAAAGCTGGTGGAACTCAGCAGGTCAGGCAGCATTTATGGAAATGAATAAACAGTCGATGATTTGGGCCAAGACCCTTCTTCAGATTCTTCACCTCTGGGCAAAAGTTTTCTGAATGGACAATAAACCAACCCATGCACACTACCTCACTATTTCACCTCTCTCTTTGCACTACTTACTTTATTTATATATATATATTCCATTAATGTTATCCAGTCTCATCCATTTATGGTTTGTTCCAGTAGCCAGATGGTTCCGGTTCCCAACCATTCGTGCACACCTTGTTAATCTAGCCAACGTCCCAGCTGGCACAACTCTTCTTGTTCTTGTCACTCTCATCTGGGGGTTCTTGTGGACAGAAGATCAAGATCAGAGCCATTGACACATTCGTCCCATCAGTCAACAGATATCCAGCCGCAATAGTGTGCTGGCCATGGAACGAACTGGAAGCCGCTGACATTAAGACCTAGAAACTACTAACAATACATGGAGGGTTCCATCCAAAGTCCAACGTCAAATGACTGTACACCCACTGGAAAAAAAGAGGATGGGGACTTGGAAGTGTCAAGGCCGCTGTCCTGGAAGAAATGCGAAACATCCATGAATATGTCAGGAAGATGGCCCCCAAGGATGATCTGCTAGCAGAGTACCTCAGACAGCAGGCAGAGGATATGGAAATGGAAGTGGTTGATGTAGAGTCAGAAGACCAGTGTCCATGGCAGGACAGGCCATTGCACGGGATGTGTCATCGCCAGATACCAGAGGTGGCTGACAAAAGAAAGTCTTACAAAAGGCTGGAAATGGCAGGGCTGAGGGAAAGCACAGAGTCACTGCTCATGGCTGCATAAGAACAGGTTCTGAGCACAAGAGTAGCAGAAGGAGGGGCCACACCAGACAAGAGCCAAGATGCAGAATGTGCAAGGAATCTGCTGAGACCATCCCACACATAGTAGCAGGGTGCAAGATGCAGGCAGGAATAGAGTACAACCATGTTGCAGGAATTGTGTACAGGAACATCTGCGCTGAGTAAGGACTGGACACTCCCAAGTCCAAATGGGATACACTTGAGAAACTAATGGAGAATGACTGAGCTAAGATCCTGTGGGACTTCCAAATACAGACTGATGAGCAGGTACGGGCCAACCAGCCACACATAGTAATACTGGACAAGGAACAGAAGGAAGCAATAGTCATAGATGAGGCAATCCTGAATGACAGTAACATCAGGAAGAAAGAATATGCGAAGCTGGAGAAATACCAGGGCTTGAAAGAGCAGATAGAAAGGATGTGGAACATTAAAGCCAGAGTAATCCTGGTGACGATAGGAGCACTTGGAGCTGTGACACCAGGACTGGGAGAGTGGCTCCAACAAATCCCGGGACAGCATCCGAGATCTCGTTCCAGGAGAGTGCACTACTAGGAATGACAAGGACACTGCACCGAGCCCTCAAGCTCCCAAGCTCCCAGGCTGTTAGAGGACCTGAGATTGAGGGAAAATTACACACAAGCACCACCCATAAGGGGTGAGAAAAAAATATGTAGTATAGTGACGATTTTTCATACCACTGGACCAAGAGTTTTGAGGTTGAGGGAGTGGAACTGCCAAGTGCAACAGCCTTTTCACTATAAAACTCCTCCTGCACAGGTTATGTCATAATTGGAAACAAAGGACAACCACACACATAAATATATCTTCTTATTGTATTTTATAGTTTTTCATGTGTTGCACTGTACTGCTGCAGCAGAGCAACAAATTTCACAACACGCAGTATGTCAGTATATTAAGCCTAATTCTGCTTCAGATTCTGATAAGGTCTTTATCTGATATAATATTAGTGTTCCTACAATCAAGAAATAAATGTAAAAGGTCATCAGTCTCCAAAATTGGAGGAAGCCTTTATTTTTATTAAATCACTGGGATCCCAATGTTTCCTCTGTGTACCTTACTTCAGTGTTATAGCGTGGTGTCTATTCCCACTTCCAACCCACCACATCAAGGAAAAGCAAAACTCAGGCTTTCTCACTACTTAAAGAAAAGGGTGATGTTTGAACTATGGCTTTAAGAGCTCCTGATACAGCAAGAGTGTATCCTTTTAAGTTCAAAGTTGTCTTCAGTTGTGCCAAGACGAGGCACCCTCAAGGTGAAGGAGCAACACCTTATATTCTGTCTGGGCAGCCTCCAACCTGACGGCATGAATATTGATTTCTCCTTCTGGTTATTAAAAAAAAATCCTCTCTGTCCCCTCTTCTTGTATTCCCCCCTCTGGCCTCTTAATTCTTCTCACCAACCTATCACCTACCCCTGAGTCCCCTCCTCCTTCCCTTTCTCCTATGGTCCAGCCTCCTCTCCAATCAGATTCCTCCCTCTTCAGCCTTTCACCTTTTCCATCCACCTGGCTTCGGCTATCACCTTTTAGCTATCCTCCCCCTACCCACACCTTTTTATTCAGGCTTCTTCCCCCTTCCTTTTCAGTCCTGAAGAAGCATCTCGACCCGAAGAGTTGACTGCTTTCATTGATGCTGCCTGGCCTACTGAGTTCCTCCAGCATTTTGTGTGTGTTGCAAAATACCATGTGTTGTTTCAGTTCACCTACCTACAGGAAAGATATCAATAAAAAGAGAAATTTTAACAAAGCCATTGCTGTGCCTTGAGAACCAGAGTTACAGGAAAAAGATGAAAAGGTTCAGACTTTATTCACTGAAGTACAGCAGATCTAACTAAGGTATACAAATTATGAAGTGTATAGATAGGGTGAATGCGTGCAGGCATTTTCCCCTCAGCCTGGGTGAGACTAGAAGTAGAGATCATAGGTTGAGGGCAAAAGGTGAAATATTTAAGAGGAATCCAAAGTAAAACTTCTTCATTTGGAGGGTGACGTGAGTGCGGAATGAAATGCCAGCAGAAGTGGTTGATGTGGGTTCGATTGTAATATTTAAGAGAAATTTGGATAGTTACATAGTTGGGAGGGATTTGGGGGGGATATGGTCTGAATGCAGGGAGATGGGACTAAGCAGAAATCAGGTCAGCATGGACAAGATGAGCTGAAGAGGCTGCTTTGATGCTCTAGTACTCTGACTCTATGATTATGCAAGAAAGTGGTGCAAGTACCCAGTAAATTTTAGTCTGCCTTTCTAAGTGCAATGGAATTTTTGTGTCCTTATCTTTCATCAAGGATATGGAAGGGTAATGCATTTTTATGACTGAACAATGCATGGCAACACATCGAAGCAAAATTACATAGCATATTGAAATTAACTGCATTACCAATATGGTGATCATGCATGACTGGGGAAAATATGGTGCTTCTTTATCTAAAGAATAAAAAGATGTTGCGTTTTTCTTCAAAGCATTAATATTGCTCTTAAAATCTGAAAAAAAATGACTTGTCTCATGCCATTTTCAGCCACAGGGAGATGCTTTATTCTGGTACCATGCATCACAGCGTACATATGCACTCAGTGGCCACTTTATTTTGTATACTTGTACACCTGCTTGTTAATGCAAATACTTAATCAGCCAATGACGTGGCAGCAACTCAGTACATAAAAGCATGCAAACAAGAGCACGACATTCAGTCGTTCAGACCAAACATCAGAATGGGGAAGAAATATGTTCTATGAGACTGTGGAATGGTTGTTGGTGCCAGACGTGGTGGCTTGAGTGTATGAAGATCTCCTGGAATTATCATGCACAACAGTATGTAGAGTTTACAGAGGATGGTGTGAAAAACAAAAAAAAAATGACTGCAAGCAGCCATTCTGTGGGAAAGCTGCTGGGGGAGAGGTCAGATCAGTTCAAGTGATGAAAGGCAACAGTAAGAAGAGCATCTCTGAATGCACAACACCTTGAAACCTGAAGTGGATAGACTACAGCAACAGCAGACTGTGAACATGCACTCAGTGGCCACTTTATTAGGTACAGCAGGTAAGTATTAAAGTGGCCACTGTGTGTATATTTGTTAAAGTTATTACCTTGCAAAGGATGCAATTATGTATTTCCTAAAAGTAAATATTTGATTTTTAAATATTTAGCATCTTGTGCATGTAAATTTATAAAATACTTTCTATGATTAAAAACATAGAAACTTTACTCTGACAACAACAGCAAGCAAGTTTTGATTATTTTCAAATTTATTATTGAAATCTTTTCAGAAAACCTCACTGCGAATTACAATTTTACCCTAATTTTCAAGCCCAAAAAAGAAAAGCTAACAGTACTTTTTAATTAATGGGCATGCTTACAGAATTATAAGCTATGTATGTGAACTTACTAATGGTGCCTTTTGGCTTCCTGATTCACAGCCATGCATTCCATTAAAATGGCTATTCACTAATGGAATGGTACAGCTGTCTGATTTTGAGGAAAAATTTCTTGTCGCTCAAGAACACAGATTAGTTTCCCATATCCAAAATAAGCTCAACTGCACATGACAACTCTTTGTTTGAACTACATCCTGATTCTGTCAAAAAAACGCCTCAATGTTAACTCGAGCTATGTTTTCTGCCAGTCTTTTCTTGTGTGCCAATTACATAAGGCACTTCTCAGGCATTAGACAGAAATTCCACAAGGCTGGTGTGCTAGCATACCCTAATTAACCATCAGCTTAATTAGACAATTTACTGTGTAATTAGCAGGCAATTAGTCAGCACCTCTCAGTTCTTATTGACTGCTGTGACAGCCATGCACATTCCAACACTAAACAGTCAAATTGTGTTGCTTGCAGACCAGAACATTTCTGTGACATGTCATAATGTTTCACCCTTATTGGAGTTTACAACACAGCATTGTGTTCTGCTGATTTTCTTTACTCGGATTCAGTTCTTTCAGGGATGATGCATCACTAGGATGCTTGGCTGCATGAGCCAAAAAACGTAAATTGAAAATAAAAAGAGTAATGAAACTAAGGTGCAAGCAGAAACATCGGGATGATCGGATCTTACTACAAGGCTCTGCTGAACAAGGATGATGATAAAATGAAAGGAGGACTCTGTGGGGAATATACTAAAAAGATACATTCTGCTCTGCTGTTATAGAAGAAGCTCTAAATCTCCCACATATAACAGCCAAGTAACATGATTAAGGACCACTCCCAAATTCAACCAGTCTCTCTTCTCCTCTCCTGCTGGGTAGAAGATACAAATGCTTAGCAGTACAAACACTGACAGGGATGACAGCAATAGCTGGAATTTCTGGAAGCAATTTGGAAGGACAGGATATATACATCCCAAAGACAAAGAAGTATTATAAAGGAAAGATGACATGATCATGGTGAACAAGAGAGGTCAAAGCCAACATAAAAGCCAAAGAGAGGGTATATAATTGAATAAAAATTAGTGTAAAGTTAGATGATTGGGAAGCTTTTTAAAACCAACAGAACACAACTAAAAAATGTCAGGTGAATCAGGTTGGTCAAGGAAGTTTTGAGGAGGACTTCATAGAATGCATCCGTGATGGCTTTCTTGAGCAGCATGTTAGTGAACCTACAAGGGAAAATACTATCTTAGAGCTAGTCCTGTGCAATGAGACAGGTAAGATTAATTATCTTGTAGTCAGGGATCCTCTTGGAAAGAGTGATCATAGTATGATTGAATTTTGCATTCAGATGGAGATAGTTAGATCTAAAACTAGTGTATTATGCTTGAACAAGGGAGACTACAACAGGATGAAGGAGGAATTGGCTAATGTGGATTGGGAGCATAGGCTATTTGGTAGGACGGTCGAGGAACAGTGGAATACTTTCAAAGAGATTTTTCACAGTGCCCAACAAAAGTATATTCCAGTCAAAAGTAAGGACAGTAAGTGTGGGGAGAGACAGCCTTGAATAACTAAGGAAATAAGAGATAGTATCAAATTAAAAGCTCATGTGTACAAAGTCGCAAAGAGTAGTGGGAGACTGGAGGACTGGGAAATCTTTAAAAGGCAACAAAGAACAACTAAACAAGAAATAAGGAAAGGGAAGATAGAGTATGAAAGTAAATTAGCACAAAATATAATAACATAGTATAAGTTTTTATAAATATATAAAGCGGAAGAGGGTGGCTAAAGTCAATATAGGTCCCTTGGACGACGATAAGGGGAAATTGATATTGGGTGATAAGGAAATGGCGGAGGCATTGAACGACTATTTTGTGTCAGTTTTCATGGTGGAGGACACATCTAATATGCCAAAAAATGATGTTGTGGACGAAATGGGAGGTGAGGACCTTAATAAAATCACTGTCACTAAAGAGATAGTGATGAGCTAACTTGAGGGCCTGAAGGTAGATAAGTCCCCTGGTCCTGATAGGATGTATCCCAGGGTACTGAGTCAATTGGCGGAGGTTATAGTAGACGCGTTGGTAATCATTTACCGAAGTTCTCTAGTCTCTGGGCAGGTCCTGGTGGATTGGAATACAGCAAGTGTCATGCCACCTTTTAAAAAAGGGTGTAGGCAAAAGACAAGCAACTATAGGCCAGTTAACTTAACATCTGTAGTCGGGAAAATGCCTGAAGCTGTCATTAAGGAAGAAATAGCGAAACATTTAGAAAGCAGTGGTTCCATTAGACCAGTGGTTCCCAACGTGGGGCGTATGCCCCACAGGGGGGTAATTTGATTTTTAAGGGGGGCAATTCGAGAATGAGTTATTAACAGTGAATTTTTTCTAGTAAGTCTGTGTGAGTATGAGTATGTGTGCGAATTAATACATATGTGTATATACAGTATGCATACATAAAAATACTTGTGTGTATGTACATGTGTAATTGCGTATGTACTGTATATATAGTGTATCATCATCATTACAACCATCAAATGGCTTTCATAATTAAATTAATGAATTGACTGATGTAGGAAGGAACGAATGAACAAGTCCAAACGCGTAAGAAACTCGTACGAGGTCGCGCCAATGCTGCTTTTTGCAGTAGCTTTCGGTTCTTGGTGGTGTGAAGGTGTGTACATTGTGTCATCTCTTTTAAACGGTGTATCTGTTTTTGTATGCTGTAGAAACGAATCGGCATTGTTTTATTTATTTATTATTATTATTTTAATATCACTTAATGTTCTTTTTTTACAATTTCTTAGTAATTTCTTCCTCAGAACTTTAACAGTCCTTTGGTTCTTTTATTTTCCTCTTTCATGAATGCCATGTTCTTTGGAAGCTTGTTTAAACCAAGTTAATGGTCTTTTAGGCTTCCTCCAGGTGAATAGGAGTTCACTTTTTGAATAATAAGAATTATATATCACCACAGGGGGCATCAGGATTTTAGAGGTGATTAGGTGGGGCATGGCCAAAAAAAGGTTGGGAACCACTGCATTAGACAGACGCAGCATGGATTCAGAAAGGGCAGGTCCTGTTTGACAAACGTACTGGAGTTCTTTGAGGACATAATGAGTGCAGTGGATAGAGGAGGACAGGTGGATGTTGTATACTTTGATTTCCAGAAGGCGTTCGATAAGGTGCCACACAAGAGACCTATAAATAAGATACGGATGCATGGAGTCGGAGGAAGTGTATTGGTATGGTAGTGGATTGGTTAACTAATGGAAGGCAGAGAGTTGGTATAAATGGGTGTTTCTCCGATTGGCAGTTTGTGGTGAGTGGGATGCTGCAGGTGTCGGTGCTGGGCCCACAGCTGTTTACCATTTACATGGATGATTTAGAAGAGGGGACTGAGTGTAGCGTAGCAAAATTTGTTGATGACACTAAACTGAGTGGAAAAGCAAATTGTACAGAGGATGTGGAGAGTCTGCAGAGGGATATAGATAGATTAAGTGAGTGGGCCAAGGTCTGGCAGATGGAATACAAGGTTGGTAAATGCAAGATCATCCACTTTGGAAGGAATAATAGAAGAGCAGATTATTATTTAAATGGTAAAATACTGCAGCATGCTGTTGTGCAGAGGGACTTGGGAGAGCTTGTGCATTAATCGCAAAAAGTTGGCTTGCAGGTATAACAGGTTATTAAGAAGGCAAATGGAATGTTGGCCTTCATCGCTAGAGGGATTGAATTCAAGAGCAAGGAGGTTATGCTGGAACTATACGGGGTACTGGTGAGGCTGCACCTGGAGTACTGTGTGCAGTTCTGGTCTCTATACTTGGCTTTGGAGACAGTGCAGAGGAGGTTCACCAGGTTGATTCCAGAGATGAAGGGGTTAACCTATGAGGAGAGATTGAGCTACCTGGGACTATACTCTTTGGAATTCAGAAGAATAAGAGGGGATCTTATAGAAACATTCACAATTTTGAAAGGGATAGATAAGATAGAAGTAGGAAAGTTGTTTCTAGGTGAGACTAGAACTAGAGGACATTGCCTCAAGATTCAGGGAAGAAGATTTAGGACAGAGATGAGGAGAAACAGTTTTTCCCAGAGACTGGTGAATCTGTGAAATTCTCTGCCCAGGGAAGCAGTTGAGGCTTCTTCACTAAATATATTTAAGATACAGTTAGATTTTTACACAGCAGGGAAGTTAAGGGTTATGGGGGAAAGGCAGGTAGATGAAGCTGAGTTTACAGACAGCTCAGCCATGATCTTACTGAATGGCGGGGCAGGCTCAATAGGTTACTCCTGCTCCTATTTCTTACGTTCTTATAAGTCATTAAAAAGATAAAGATGGAATACAAAAGTAAGCTAGACAATTAATATTAAAGATGATAGCAAAAGTTTCTTCCAATGGATAGAATGTTAAAGAGAGGCAACAGTGGATATTGGACAACTGGAAAACTATGCTGGAGAGGTAGTAATGGGGGGCTACGAAGTATCAGATGAACTGAATAAGTTTTGTGCATCAGCCTTCACTGTGGAAGACACTAGAAGTATAGAGGAACTTCCAGGTGTCAGGAGGCATGAAGTGTGTGAAATTACTAGAGACAAAATTGTTGGAAAACTGAAAGGTCTGAAAGTAGATGGACCAGATGGTGTACACCCCAGATTTCTAAAGAATATGGTTGAAGAGATCATGGAGGCATTAGTAATGATCTTTCAAGAATCCGGAAGACTGGAAAATTGCAAATGTCACTCCACTATTCAAGAGGGGAAAGTGGCAAGAGAAAGGAAATTATAGGCCAGTTAGTCTGGCCTCACTGGTTGGGAAGACGATGGAGCCAATTATTAAGGATGTGGTTTCGGGATACTTGGAGGCACATGATAAAATAGGCCATAGTCAGCATGGTTTCCTCAAGGGAAAATGTTGCCTCACAAATCCGTTGGAATTCTTTAAAGAAACAAGCAGGATAGGCAAAGGAAAATTGATTGATGTTGTGTACTTGGATTTTCAGAAGGCTTTTGAAACACAAAGCTGCTTAATAAGCTCCAAGACCATGGTATTACAGGGAAGATCCTACCATAGATAAAGCAGTGGCTGATTGGCAGGAGCCTAAGTGTGGGAATAAAGTGAGCCTTTTCTGTGTTGGGACCGATTCTTTTTACAAACGTAATAGGTCAATGATTTGGATGATGGATTTGATGGCTTTGTTGCAAAGTTTGCAGATGATATGGAGATAGGTGGGGGAGGCATGTAGGTTTGAGGAAGTAGAGAGGTTACAGAAGGACTAAGACAGATTAGGATAATGGGCAAAGAAATGGCAGATGCGATACACTGTTGGGAGTTGTGTGGTCATGCATTTTGGTGGGAGAAATCAAAGGGTTGACTACTTTCGAAATGGAAAGAAAATACAAAAAAAAACTTGGGGTGCAAAGGGACTTGGGAATCCTCGTACAGAATTCCCTAAAGGTTAATTTGCAGTTTGAGTCTGTGGTGAGGAAGGCAAATGCAATGTTAGTGTTCATTTCAAGGGGACTAGAATATAAAAGCAAGGATGTAATATTGAGACTTTATAAAGCACTGGAAAGGCCTCACTTGGAGTATTGTGAGCAGGTTTGGCCCCTTAACTTAGACAGGATGTGCTGAAACTGGAGAGGGTTATGAAGAGTTTTTGATAGCTCTGGGTCTATAATCATCGGAGTTCAGAAGAATGAGGGGTGACCTCATTGAAACCTATCGAATGGTAAAAGGCCTTGATAGAGTGGATGTGGAAAAAATGTTTCCTATGGTGGGAGAGTCTCAGACCAGAGGACAAAGCATCAGAATAGAGGAGAGTCCTTTCAACCTTTTAGAATGAAGATGAGGAATAATTTATTTTGCCAGTGAGTGGTGAATCTGTGGAATTCATTGCCATAGCAGCTGTGAAGTCCAAGTCTTTATGTATATTTAAGGCAGAGGGTGATAGATTCTTGATTTATCAGGGCATGAAGGGATACAGAGAGAAGACAGGAGATTGGGGTTGAGAGGAAAATTGGATCAGCCATGATGAAATGGTGGAGCAGATCCAATGGACCAAATGGCCTAATTCTGCTCCTATATCTTATGGTCAAACCACCAGATTCAAGGACAGCCTCTATGCATTGCTATCAGATTCCTGATACATTTAAGAAACATTTAATACATTTACGTAAAATATTGGGTAAGTACATGGGTGGGAGGGACATGGAGGGCAATTGTCCAGGTGCACGTAGATGGTATTAGGTAGTATAAATGTTCAGCATGTACTAGATAAGCTAAAGAGACGACTTCTGTTCTATGCTGTTATATGGCAATGACTATGACTATAAAAGTATTATGCCTTTTCAGGCCAATAAGTTAAATTTCAACTGCGATGGTCATATAAAAATTAATTTATTTGAATTCTTTAACTGTCCTACTGCAGCCTACTTCTCACAGGGCAGTCAACAGTGGGACCTACTGCTTGATCAGAACTGTGAGTCAGGGCTGGGCGCGGGCAGGAACCAAATCGTGGATATTCTGGTCCTTCCCTTGCTATCCTAAAGTTATATTGTTGATACTCTTGCCTAGATAACCTATACTACTCTCCATAGACACTGCCTGATCTACCAGCATTTCTAGCATTCCTTTCTGTTACAGATTTATCAGCAACCACTGTGTCCTGCATTTTACTGTTACAGCATCCTCTTCCCTCATTCCCTAAGAGCCCCCATTTAACCATGAATGGTACAGCTTCAAAAGTATCTACTAAGGGTAGCACATCGACACCCTAAGTCTCCATCCTATCACAGACGTTCTCTGTTCTCTTCCCCCATCTCTGCACCTTCAAAATACAATTCTTTTCCTCACTTTTCTATTTATGAAGTGCATCGACTGAACTCGTTTATCCTCCCGAATATTCTCTTTGACTTTGTTTACTATTTAAAATGTATATAAAATGATTATAGAATTAAGGATGTTTTTAAATATTATGGAGGTTATGATATATTTAGTCTAGGTAATAATTTGATAATAGATGCATTTCCAATGCTTGCTCTTTCCAATATGGGTTTCTAATCAAGTTAATATATTTT
The DNA here is from genome assembly GCF_048418815.1 of Hemitrygon akajei. Lineage (NCBI taxonomy): Eukaryota > Metazoa > Chordata > Chondrichthyes > Myliobatiformes > Dasyatidae > Hemitrygon > Hemitrygon akajei. The sequence goes on from NC_133135.1 coordinate 25,210,632, forward strand.
AAAATGGCATAATAGCTCTACTAACTTCAAAGCCTTTAGAAATATGAACCATCTAGTGCTTTGCTCCCTTTTGGAATGTTTATATTCATTTCAGGAATTTTTTTCTCATTGTAGCAAAGAAATCCATATTGGATTGTCAGGTGAATGCAATTTTCCTGTGAAATCCAAATTAGTTGAAGGAAGCAAGAAAAATCCAACAACCCAGAAACTATAGTTAAATTTTTTTCACACACTTCAGTCAGTTTATTTAATAACTGACAGTTAGAAATTCTAGACATAAACGCACACAATCCTACGCTGCTTCTGTAGGATCGATACTGCCATACACCTCCCCCCTCCCCCTGCCCCATGTTGGGTGATCCAAGTTCTTGATCTTGCTGGAGACAATCTGCATAATGTTGACAGACACCCACACCATCTTGTGTTCACCTACTGTGTGGGAAGAGGGAAGAGGAATGGAGCACTGGATAGCTGCTTGCCTGGCAGAAGAGTTAAAAAAAAAACTGGCTGCTAATCAGTTCTTCTTCTCTGGAAGGTCACTGTTGCTGGGATTATTTATCTTCTGAATGCTCAAGAGCTGTGAACTTGACCTGGAACATGTTACATGTACAAGTTACCTGAAGACTAGAAATATAGGCTAAGGGATAGAAAGAGATTTCTGGGATGTGCAGAATACTCTTGACATCAAGAGATGCATCCTAGGGGAGTGGGATTAGGGTTTGATGACTAATGGTCAAAGTGACTTTAGTATGGACAAAGAATTAAGATGCCTGCCAAGGTGTTGCAGCTAAAGAGCAAAGGCACATCACGCTGGATGCCTCCACTGGGATGTAAGAAAGACATCAGTCTGACAGCTTTATGATTCAGGTCATTATAAAAGTCATTTTTTGAAGGAAGGACTTGGGTTTATATCAACACTACAACATCTAAGCAAGGGGTCCCCAACCTGGGGCCCAGGCGCCCCTTGCTTAATAGTATTGGTCCACGCCATGAAAAATGGTTAGCGACACTTGATCTAGACCTATATTGCTTTTTAAATTACACTCATTGCAATCTGAAGCATGTAGTTTTCCTTTAAGTACGTTAAGTTCCGTTATGAAACTCAGATTTCAGTCTTCTGAAGGACTCGGTGGACTTAGCTCTCAAGCAGGTATGACAGCTTTAAGCGTACATACGTAATTACCACGGCTGGAAGCGAGGCAGGAAGGGCTGGGGAACCCCAAACCAGGCTGAAAAACAAAGGAATAAGAACCCCTCCACCCAGTATCTTATTAGCAAATGTGCAGATGCTGGAAAACAAAATTGAGGACCTGAGGGCAAGATTGCTATATCAGAAGGAAATGAGAGATTGTGTTATATATAACACAATCAAGACATGGCTTACTCCCAGCTTGCCAGATATGGTGATCAATCCCGAAGGCTTCTCAATTCTGAACCAAACTGCTGATTAGAAAAAGGCAAAAGGTAGAGGTGTGTGTTTCATGATAAACTCTCAGTGGTGGTTTTGTTGAACTTGTGTTCCCCGGACCTTGAACACCTAATGGTTAAATGCCATCCATTCTATTTACCTAGGGAGTTCTCCTCCATTATCCTGACCAAAGTTTACATAAAACCAGCGGCCAATTAAAATCTGAGATACTGCATGATGTATACTGCACAAGAAACAGTCCATCCCAATGCATTTCAAATCAAAGTCAGAAACTTGCTCCAGGCCAGTTTGTAAAAATCCCTGCCCAACTACCATTAGCATATAACCTACATTACCAAGTGTACTAGACCACAAGTAAAGGAATGCTTACCATTCCATGTCCAGACTGCATTTCAGGAAATCTGATCACTTGGCTGTCCTTCTGCTTGCATACAAGCAGATGCTAAAGAGCAAAACTCCAGAGATCAGGACAACAAAGAGGTAGTTGTCAGAAGCAGTGGAGCAGCTTTCAGGATTGTTTCAAGTTAGTGGACTGGGCCATGTTGAATGTTTCATCTGTGGATCTGAGTGATTACACCATGGTTGCATTAAAACAGTTGTAGACAAGTGTGCCCCCCCCCAAAATCATTCAGTCTTCCCCAAGAAGCAGCTCAGGATGAACCACGAGATCTACAATCTGCTGAGGGCCAGGTCAAAAGTGTTCAAGTCTGGTGACAAGAAAGTTACAAGTGGTCCAAGTATGATCTCTGGAAAGCCATCCCTTGGGCGAACTAGCAATTCCGGACTAAACTTGAACCAATGAAGGATGCTCGACAGTTGTGGCAGGGCTTGTATGTGATCACTTCTTACACAGTAAAATGAAGCAACATAGGCAACAGCAGGGCTTCGCTTCCAGATGAGCTCAATGCCTTCTGTGCTCACTTTAGCCATCAAAACATGGAGGAATCATCTCAAAATCTCACAGCCCATGATGAGCTTGTGATCTCAGTCTCTGAGGCTGACGAGAGCAGGCTTCAGGAGGGTGAACCCATGAAAAGCACGCAGCCCAGATGGGGAACCTGGCCAAGTAATAAAGACCTGTGCTGATCAACTAGCTGCAGTGTTCACTGAGATCCTTAACCTCTCACTTTGGTAGACTGAGGTGCCCACCTACTTCAAACAGACTTCACTTATACCGGTGCCTAAGAAGAACATGGTAACCTACCTCAATGACAATCATCCAGGATGACAAAGTGTTCTGAGAGGTTGGTGATGCAACATAACAAATGCTGCCTGAGAAGCGACTTGCATCTGCTCCTATTTGCCTACTAGAGCCACAGACCTCCACCAGATTCCGTCTCAATGGCTTTTCACTGAACCTTGAAACATCTGGACAACAAAGCTGCATACATCAGGATACTCTTTATTGATTACAACTCAACATTCAATACTATCATCCCCTCAAAACTAATCAATAAACTTCAAGACCTTAGCCTCAATAACTCCTTGTGCAATGGGATCCTTGATTTCCTCACTTGTAGACCCCAGTCAGTTTGGAGTGGCAACAACATTTCCCCCATAATCTCCATCAACACAGGTGCACCACAAGGCTGTGTGCTTATCTCCTTGGTCTACTCAGTTCACACTTATGACTGTGTGGCTAAGCACAACTCCAGTGCCATATTGAAGTTTGCTGATAATGCCAATGTCATAGGCCAAATCAACGGTGGTGATGAATTAGCATATAGAAGGGAGATTGAAAATCTAGCTGAGTGGTGCCACAGCAACATCCTCTTACTTAATGCCAACAAGACCAAGGAGTTGATTATTGACTTCAGGAGGAGAAAATCAGAGGTCAATGAGCCAGTCCTCATCGGGGATCAGAGGTGGAGCGATCCCTCGATGTTATCATTTTGGAGGACCTTCCCTGAGCCCGACTTGTAAGTGCAGTTACAAAGAAAGCATAGCAGTGCCTCTAAAGAGTTTGTGAAGATTTGGCATGACCTCTAAAAATATGCCAAAACTTCTATAGATGTGCAGTGGAGAGTATATTGACTGGCTGTCTCATATCCTGGTATAGAAAAACCAATGCCCTTGATCATAGAATCCTACAAAAAAGTAGTGGAAATGGTGCAGTTCTTCACAGGTAAAGCCCTCCCCAACATTAGGCAAATCTACATAAAGCACTGTCGTAAGAAAGCAATATCCATCATCAGGGACCCCTACCACCTGCGTCATGCTCTCTTTTCGCTGTTGTCATCAGGACGAAGATACAGGAGCCTGTGAACTTACAGCACCAGGTTCAAAAGCAGTTGTTACTCCTCAACCATCAGGCTCTTGAACCAAAGGGGATAACTTCACTCAACTTCTCTTGCCCTATCACTGAAATGTTCCCACAACCTATGGCTCACTTTAAAGGCCTCTTCATCTCATGTTCTTCATGCCTATTGATTATTTAATTATTTATTATTCTTTCTTTAATTTTGCATTTGCACTGTTTGTTGTCTTTTGCACACTGGTTAAACGCTCAAATTGGTGCAACCCTTCATCGATTCTTCTCTGGATTTATTGTGTAGAAAGTCATAGAGTCATAGAGAAGTACAACAGCCTTCAACCCATCTAGTCCATGCTGAAACCATTTAAACTGCCATCGACCTGCACCAGGGCAATAGCCCTCCATATTTTCTCACTATTCCTATACTTACCCAAATTTCTCTACAAGAAAATAAATATCAGAGTTGTATATGATGACATATGTAAATGTATTTTGATAATAAACTTACTTTGAACTTTTTAATGTTGTCTGCCATTCAATTTGCAACAAGCAGAGCACAATCACAGCACCAGCAGTAACCATGAAGTGCTCCATTTTGTAATAGAAGGCTCAGGGCAAGTTTGGCAATTACTACAGACAGCCAAGAAGGATGGATTCAAAAACCTCATTGAGCTAACACTTTTGTTCCACCCTCAAGATAGAGCTCCAAAGGCTGTAAAGAGATGATTTCTTGCTTTAACGAATGGGAGCAGTCGGTGGTTTTCTTTGGGACAAGGTGTTGTCCTGTGGGCACTCCTTCAGAAGCAATGAGATCTCATTGCCTACAGAACAGGGCAATCTGGAGCAGGAAAATAGCAAATCAGTTGGTCAGGAAACACACTTCCAGATCATAGACACAAGGGACTCTTCTGATGCTGTGAATCTTGAGCATCAGACTCAAAATGCTGCAAGAAGACAGCAAGACAGGCAGCATCTATGGAGGGGAATAAACTATTGATGTTTCCGGCTAATGCTCTTCATCAGGACTCATTGACTTGCTGAGTTTTGTGTGTGTTGTTCCAAATCATAGTCAGCTTTCCAATTTCTCTGTAATTAATCACTATTGTTGCTCCCTCAGCTTTGAGAGCTGCATATTACTAGGTCAAATGAATAAGTAGCTCATATGAAAATATAAATCTACAATATCTTGTGAAATGCTGTGACAGACAGTAATCATATGCATGGTATAATAAAACGTCACTCAAAGTATATCTGCACACTTTGATTCCAGAAAAAGATCAACCTAAAAATACACAGCTGAACAGATAAAACAAATACAGTAGATGCTTCACAATTTCAAACTCGTCAATTAGAAAGATGTGACAGTGACCGGAAGCCCTGAGCAGTAAGATATTCCTCTCTCCTTCTCTCTGTGCAGTATATAACGCCTTTAGTGTCCGTTGTATTACTTACTTACTGCCCGTTATGCCACAGGCATTTAGAGCTGCAGTGAAGATCCTCCATCTCTGTCTGCTCTCGGGCACTCAGATGCAGAAGTATTCCTCATTGCTGTTTCCGTAACAATCTTGCTTTACCAATCAGGGTTGTCAGCCATTGTCTGAACCCCTGAACCTGGAGGACTGGTGGACCACTCCTAGTCTGGCCTCTAACCTTTGACCTGTTTTGCATGAGTGACCCTACCAAGAGCCAAAGCGTAAAGCCCTGACTTTAGCCAAAATCGTTCTCCAAGTCATCAAGGCATGCAAGCCTCCAAAATACCAGACCTGTGGTCCTCTTGGATGTCTGTTGTTTACTGGATTAAAATATTTCCATACAAGCTAGTGCTCCTTCATTGTAGGATCATCAACATTATCATGTTTCTGTCCAGATCAACATTATTATAACTTAACCCACATTCATTCTGGTACAATGTAAAGTTCCGGTTGGCAATATTGCTTTCCATCACCCTAGGTTGCATTTATTTAAGCTCATTAATAAGACTATGTGCGGGTGCCAACAGACAAAATCCACTTTTCTCTCCATTCCTTTCAAAGAAATGTCAGAATTAACTTTGTTAAAATGACAGAAATGTATACACTCCACAGGTATTGTGCATAAGTTTATTACAATGGCATATCAATGCGTAATGATGGCTATAGGTGCAAGATGGCTAATCAGGTCATGTAACTGGAGGAATTGTTAGTTCCTGATGGAAGTCCCAGCCCGAAACATCAACTGTTTATTCCCCTTCATAGTTGTTGCATGACATGATGAGTTCCTCAGCATTTTGTGTATGTTGCTTTTAATTCCTGTAAGACCATAAGACATAGGAACAAAATTGGGCCATTCAGCCCATTGAATCAGGTCTACCATTCCATCATGGCTGATTTATTGTCTCTCAACCCCATCTCCTGCCTTCTTCCCATAACCTTTGACACCCTGACTAATCAAGAACCTATCAACCTCCACTCTGAATATACCCAATGACTTGGTCTCCACAGATATCTGCGGCAATGAATTCCACAGATTCACCGCCCTCTGTGCTCACCTATTCTGTAATGTATGTACTGTACATAAGAGAGAATTTTGGTAAGGACTAGCAAAAATGTTCAGGGGAAGAACTTAACTGAATAAATACAATGATGTAACTTCAAGTGTGCGTGCAGTCTGTAATAACGAGGCTTCGGATAAGTCCAATAGTATGGAAATGTCTTTAGAAAGGCCTCAAACTAGTTCAGTAGTCAGAGGAAGCAGATATTAAATTAAGCAGGTACAACATGTATTCTGTTGTACCCATGAAGGGAAAAATTTACAAAAAGTAGTGAATACAGCCCAGTCCATCACAAGAGACACCCTTCCCACTAGTGAGCACAACTACAATGAAGGCTGCCACAGTAAAGCAGCATCTATCTTCAAGGAGCCTCACCATCCAGGCCATGTTCTCATCTCACTGCTGCCACTGGGGGTGAGGTGCAGGAGTGTTAGCTTCTGCACCACTAGGTTCAGGAACCATCAGGGTCAACAGCCTATGGATTCACTTTCAAGGACTCTACAACTCATGTTTTCAGTATTGTTTGTTAGTTTATTTTTATTCTCTCAGCTCAGCCGCTAAAACCTAATGTATGGGCAATAGCCAAGTATGCTCATTTCTCAATTGCTAGGAACTTCCAGACTATTCTAGTGGCACTTAGTAATACAGCTTTCTGCAGATTTACAGAGATACTCTGTTGCTGTGTAGCCCTAATTGTTTAATGCCTTTGGGATGATACCAGTTGTAGATATTACTGTCGGAACAATGTACACCCTGTTCATATTCCAAAGTTCTTCAATTTCCTTTTTAATTCAGTGTATTTCTGGTGTTCTTCACTTACTGGTTTCTGTAAGTTGTGTGTGTTTGGAATGGCTATATCTATTAAGTAAGTTGTTCTTTCTTGTTTATCTTGTATTATGTCGTTATCGATTGTCCTATCTCTAATAATACATTGGTCATAATATAATTTGTGGGATTCTGACTCAAAACCAGATTAGTCTTGTATTTATAGTAAGGTATGACTTTTTTATGAGGTTGTACTTTAAATATTATTATTATTATTATCATCATTTTTTATTTGCATAGCTTGTCTTTTTTCACATTGATTGTTTGGCAGTCTTTGTAATTCAATTTCTTTGTTCTATTGTGAATGCTTGCACGAACATGGATCTCAGGGTAGCATATGGTGACATATACGTACCTCGATAATAAAGTTACTTTGAACTTCAAACAACAATTTCAGAATCGGAATCAGGATCAGGTTTAATCCAATGATAATAAATACAATAAATTGCAATTAAATATATATTTAGAAAAATAAATTAATAGTGCATAAAGAGAGGAAAAAATACTGAGGCAGTGTTCATGGATTCATTGCCTATTCGCAAATATGACGGCCGAGTAGAAGAAACTGTTCCTGAAACATTGAACGTGTGTCTTCAGGCTCTGTACCTTCTTGATGGTAGCAATGAGAAGAGTGCATATCCTATGTGATGGTGGTCTAGAATGATGGATGGCACCATTTTGAGGCATCGCCTTTTAAAGTTGTTCAGGGTGCTGGGGAGGCTAGTGCCCATGATGGAGCTGGCTGAGTTTTCCACTTTTTGCAGCTTTTTCCAATCCTGTGCAGTAGCCCCACCTTAACAGATGGGGATGCAACCATTAGAATGCTCTCCATGGTATGTCTGTAGAAATTTGCCAGTGCTTTTGGTGACAAGCCAATTCTTCTCAAACTCCAAATGAAATATAGGTTCTGTCACACCTTCTTTGTAACTGCATCAATATATTTGGACTTAGGATAAATCCTTTGAGATGTTGACACCCAGGAACTTGAAACTGCTCGCCCTTTCCACTGCTGAACCCTCAACTTCCCCTTCCTGAAATGTACCATCAATTCCTTGGTCTTACTGACATTGAGTGCAAGGTTATTGCGGCAACATCACTCAACAAACTCACCTATCTTGCTCTTGTGCACTTCCTCATCACCACCTGAAATTCTGCCTACAATAGTTGTATCATTGGCAAACTTATAGATGCCGTTTGAGCTAAGCCTCGCTACATAATCAAGCGGGTAGAGAGAGTAGAGCAGCTGGTTAAGCATGCGTCCTTGAGGTGTGTCAGAACTGATTGTCAGTGAGAAAGAGAAGTTACTTCTGATCTGCACAAAGTGTAGTCTCCCAGTGAGCATTTTCTTGTGCATGGTATCACCAGAAGGGTACAAAAAGGCTGTTCAGATTTAAACTGGCTATATTGGATGTGTGAGCCTTCTGATTTACGCATAAATGGCATGGTATTCAGCACATAGTTATTCTATCCTCCGTAAATGATGAGGCGCAGAGGTAAGTAAGAGTTGTAAAAGAAACAGGTATTACAAGAGTGCTCAATTTTAATGACGAGTCATCAATTTCTAATTATTGCTAAACTACACAACAAAAGCATATTGCACAAAAGACTTACAGTATCTATGTAAAAGACTTGAAAATCATTTGACAACACGAGTGAATCTGCAGATGTTGGAAATAAATAAAAACACAAAATGCTGGCAGAACTCAGCAGGCCAGACAGCATCTATGGGAGGAGGTAGTGACGACGTTTCGGGCCGAAACCCTTCATCAGGAGACAAAACCCTCCTGATGAAGGGTTTCGGCCCGAAACGTCGTCACTACCTCCTCCCATAGATGCTGTCTGGCCTGCTGAGTTCTGCCAGCATTTTGTGTTTTTATGAAAATCATTTGAGTTTACTTAAGACAAATTTTATGGAGAGAATAGAAAAGAAGCATTTGAGACAGAAACAAAATAATAATTGAATTCATGAAGAGAAATATATTAACAATATGAAAGAAAGTGTGTGTTAATAGCACGCAATATTCAGAAAAGGGTTCTGGAGTGATGGGTGAAGTCTGAAGAACATTCTTGTGTAAAAACTGAAATACAATCAGAACTCTATACACATAAATCACTTAATTCCTTTGGGAGTTATACAATCAAGATTGCATTCAAAGAGTTGATCCAGTGGACTGTGGAGAGAACAATACACGGTTCTACTCAATTGCATCAAGAAGTGACACCTTCCTCATGTAAAGTGGACACAATGTCCATTAAGTAGATCAAGGAGATTCAGAGCACTTTTTAAGAGATTAAGTCTCTAAATAGGGTGAATAGATGAATTATGATTTATTTTCAATAGTTGAAAAAGGATTTCATTTTCTACAAAGAAGAACATGTATATTTGTAGATCAATGAGAGAAAGTGTCTTTTCACCGCTCATTATATTCCTGGCATTAACTTCCATTAGAGAAAGAATAAACTTGTGCAATGCAGGGTCCAAATATCTTGGTCCCCTATCCCCCAATCTCAGGGTTGGGCATTAAGGTGACTAGGGCTCAGCCAGCCCCCATACTGCTGAGGCCCCGCCCTCCAAGAATACCCTTCAGTTCCTGGCATGAAGGATGGGGCTGGCATCACATTTCCATTCACAGGGAAACCAAGTGACATGAAATAATACTAAACTATAGATAAAAATAGATTAAATAAATAAATTATTAAAATAATGTAAAATGAAATTACCTTCCTTTCCTCAAACTCTAGGCTGAGCATCCAGGTATCATGTGACATCAGAATAGCAGATTGCACATTGGAATGCTGGGAATCCCCCGATTATACGTTTTGTCTTTGGATTCACGTGGATATCCAGAAATGGAGAATGACAGCTCATCCTGACATACTTACTGTAGTCTACATAAGTCCAGTTTGTACTAACCTGGGAGAGCTAGATGCCATAGTTCCTTTGGAATCATCGATTGCAGTCAGCTCAGGAAGCCCAAGAATTCAGCTGCTATGTAGGATACCACATAAATATAACTGCAGCATTAAATCATTAAAGCTGAAAGCTGGGATGACTGACTTATCCTGCAGGATTCAGGTGATAGGCATGTGGCATGCTATCTGAGCTGAACCTAAACAAATGCCTGTGATAATGAACAATGACTGAAAGTCTAGACACTCTATCCTTGTGATACAATGCCTTATATAAAACAGGCTATAATACTCACTCAGTGCTGCTCCGTTAAACATTTACCCTTCTTTCATTCAACCATGGTTAGGGTCTTGAATTCATCTTTCGTATTTATTCTACGCCGTTGCCATACTTGCATTTTTAGTGACTGCACTTTAGCAGACATTCAGCAGTCCATATTTTCAGAAGGCTAACTTTCATGGACATATTTTAGCGAAGATGCAAGCCTCCGAATATAAATCAAAATCGAGCAATTCTCCTCAATTTTTAGGTATCAGCAGATAGTTTTTTTGTTGAATATGAGGAAGATTTGGCCGAAGGTATCTGTAACATTTAAATCCTGGGCATTCAGTTGAAATAATACTGTTTCTGAGATCTAAACCAATTAATATAGCAATGGTCAAATTACTGGTACAAAGCAATTCCTTCAATTTTTTATTTTGCTATTTGACAGCCTGCTTAGTATATCCCCAAGAAGCCCTTTCACAACTCATACACCTTTTACATAGAGCACAAATAATGAAAGTATAATAACATTTCTGTTTATTGAGATACCAGCTGGCATTTCAATGCAAGATGTCCATGTATAATCAGTAACAGTATATTAGGCTCTCCACCCATTCAGTCTCTCTTATACAAATGTCACAAATTTATCAAAAAGAACTGAGAAACATGTACTAAATTCTGAAAAAAAGCAAAGTTCACTCGAACATATTTGAGCCAGAAATGACTGCTGCATTCAGCTGTCAATCTACTTACACGACTAGGGAGTAACCATGTCTGTAGGATAGGATAATAAAATTTCAAGCAGATGTTCAGTCAGAGCTTTGATTCTCATTTAAGTCCCCTGGTAAGCATTTCATTTTGTCGTTGCAAGCAAGCAAGGCAAATCACACTTCATCAAAAGCATATTCTGAAATGTTACTAATTCATATTATAGTACGTAGATGAAGAAACAAGCTTTGTCATATAAAAATGATCAAAATTTAAATGCCAAAGCATTATGGCCTGCAGATGCTTGATGTTCTCAATTTGCCCAACATTAGACAGAAACCAGAGGACTGCAGATAATTTCAACCAGCTTCTTAGCTAGTTTGTGGTCATGCTTGGCATCTAGACTGATAGTCTATGTCATATCACATTGTTAAATTGGAATTTAATATACTTTCAGCTAAGTATTCAAAGAACTATACAGTAACAATTGCCAGATTCTATCAAACATGGCTACAGAAAAAGTACGAGCTGGGCATAATTTGCTTGAACTTACTTCCCATTTCAGATTAATGTGAAGAAAGTCTTTCAGCCTATTTAATTTTAACATCCACAAGAACTAATCATAGTATTTCACCATGGCAGTATCAAACTACACTCAATGACTTCTTTTTAAGGTACATCTGTACATTAATGCAAGTATCTAATCAGCCAATCATGTGGCAGCAATTCAATACATACAGGCACGCAGACATGGTCAAGAGGTTCAGTTGTTGTTCAGTCCAAACTTCAGAGTGGCCAATAAATACGATCTAAGTGACTTTGACTGTAGAATGATTGCTGGTGCTGTTTGGGTTGTTTGAGTATCTCAGAAATTGTTGATCCGCTGGGATTTTCACACACAATAGCCTCTAGAGTTTAAGAGAATGGTGCGAAAGCAACAAAAAAAACACATCCAGTGAGCAGCTGTTCTGTGTGTGAAAGTACTTTCTTAATGAGACAGGTCAGAGGAGAATGGCCAGACAGAAAGATGCCAATAAGCACGCATTACAACAGTGGTGTGCAGAACAGCATATGTGACAGAACAACACGTTGAAACTTGAAGTGGAAGGGCTACAGCAGCAGAAGGCCACAAACATACACTCAGTGGCCATTTTATGAGGTACAGGGGGTACCTAATAAAATGGCCACTAACTTTAGTTCTCACATTAATACAGTATGCCCCATTCAGAATACGAAGTGTTACTGATATTAATTACAGGTTTGCCTTCAAACCATCAAATTCTTTTCCATTGACGATCCCTCAGGATCGAGACTGATTTACTTTCATCCGGATTTTGTGTGTTTTTAGGTGGATAATGAAGTTAACGTGCGAACCACAGACTCCTCAAATAGTGTGGGAGGCTGCTAGCAGGTTGGGTGCATGAGTGATCTATGGGAGGTCTTCCCCTTCTGCGACGTATACAGGGTTCATGTGTGCTCTGGAAGCATGGCCTGCAGATTACAAGCCATTGCAGATCTTCATTCTTCACTTTGAATAGCAATAGTACTGAGATTCCCAGGAGTCAGTGGGAAGTTGATTTTCTTTAAAGAGGCTTTCAGCATATCTTTTAATCTCTTTGTCGGTCCACTTGGTATTCTCTTCCCATTACAGAGCCCGGACTAAAGTTTGTGCTTCAGGAATCTGCTGCCAGGCATGTCAATGATAATAGCCTACCAATGTACTGACTGAGTGTAACTATAGGACCTGTTTGGGAATCGTTGACCTGGGAGAGGACAGCGATGTTGTCCACTAAAGAAGCTGGAAGTTTTATGGAGCCAGTGGTGGTGGTATTTTCCCAGTCATTTAAGCGTGCATCTGCACACATCCACTTTGCACGTGTTTAACTTGCTACTTTGTAGTACCTGCAGAATATCTTTATTACATGCAAGTCCACTAAAGCTGAACAAAGATACGGTGAGCACAAAGAAATGTTAGAATTGCAACACTTAAATAATAATCAGCTTTTAGAGCTTGTGTTCTTTTAGAACTGGTGCTTATCACTGTGTACTGATTTCAATCAAGGCAACACACACAAAATGCTGGAGGAACTCAGCAGGCTAGGTAACGTCTATGGAAAACAGTCGACGTTTCGGGCCGAAACTCACCATCTGCAGACTTTCTCATGTAACAGATATCAGTTATGCATTATGATAACTGGTCTGGTGGTATTAGCAACAAATAATCTGCTGGAAGAACCTAGTAGGTACAGGAGGGTCACAACCCAAAGTGTCAACAATTATTTTCCTCTTACAGATGCTACTTGACCTGTTGAGTTCCTCTTGTATATTGTTGATTTCTGTACACTTCAATGTCTGCACTCCTGTACATATCTATTGTCACATTACTGTTTTATTACTGCTGAAATTGTGGGGTTGGGAGAGGGGTTTTGAAAAATAATTGTACATTGAATAGTTTCATGCCTGCGTGTTCACAAATATATAGAATATTGGATTATAACCCTCTACTCGTTAAGCCTTGGTGGAAGGTAATTTAATATTAAGATGGACTTTTTAAATTAATATTGAACAAGAAAGTAACTTGGCAATAGGAAATATTACGAATATTTGAAAATACAAAAAAAAACTGCATTTGAAATATCTAAGCAACATAGCAGAAACTGAGCAGGCCGGGTATCTATGGAAAAGAGTACAGTCGACGTTTCAGACCGAGACGCTTCATCAAGACTGGAGAAAAAAGTTGAGGAGAGGAGAGGATAGAAGGCCATGGAAGAAAGAAAAGGGGGAGGAACAACAGAGGGAAGAGATGGGCAAGTAAGGAGATAAGGAGAGAGAAGGAAATGGGAATGGGGAATGATGAAGTTTGGAGGGGGGGTATCACTGAAATTCAAGAAATTGATGCTAATGGCATCAGGTTGCTGCTCCAGTCTGAGTGTGGCCTCATCGTGACAGTAGAGGGGGCCATGGACTGACGTGTTGGAATAGGAATGGGAGGGGGGAATTAAAATGCTGGACTACAGAAGATTCTATTTTTTCTGTTGCACGGAGCGTGGGTACTCGGTGAAGTGGTCTCCCAATCTATGTCGGGTCTCACCAATATACGGGGGCCACACTGGGAGTACCAGGTACAGTAGGTGACTCCAGTAGACTCGCAGCTGAAGTTTCGCATAACCTGGAAGGACTGTTTGAGGCCCTGAATTGTATTGACAGAGGAGGTGTAGGGACAGGTGTAGCACTTGTTCCGGTTGCAAGGATAAGTGCCAGGAGGGAGATCAGTGGGGAGGGACAAATGGACAAGGGAGTCACATAGGGAGCGATCCCTGAGGAATGTAGGAAGTGGGAGGGAGTGAAAGATGTGCTTGGTGGTGGGATCCCGTTGGAGATGGCGGAAGTTACAAAGAATTATGTGCTAGGCACGGAAGCTTGAGGAATGGTAGGTGAGGACAAGAGGAACCTATCTTTGGTGGGATAGCGGGATGATGGGGTGAGGGCAGACGTGCGTGAAATGGAAGAGATGTGGTTGAGGGCAATGTTGATGGCGGAGGAAGGGAAACCCCTTTCTTTGAAGAAGGAGGACATCTCCTAAGGTCTGGAATGAAAAGCATCTATGTATTTATCTATTTAAAATAACCTATAGTCTCACATTCAAGGACTCAACAACGCATGTTCTCAGAAGTACTTATTTATTTAACTATTTACTTACTATTTGTTTTTTTTTTAATCTGCATAGGTTGCTTTCCTTTGCACATTGATGATTTGTCAGTCTTTGTTGTATATATTTTCATTGAATCTATTATATTACTTTGTTATACTGTGAATGCCTGCAAAATGAATCTAGTTAGTATATGGTGACATATAAGTAGACCATAAGTCACAGGAGCAAAATTAGGCCATTTGGCCCATTGAGTCTGCTCCACCAATCATGCTGATTTTTTTTTCTCGCTCCATAGCCCCACTCCCCAGCCTCCTCCCCGTAACCTTCAATACAATGCCCAATCAAGAACCTAACAATCTCTGCTTAAATACACCCAATGACCTAGCCTCCACAGCTCCCTGTGGTAAAAAATTCCACAAATTCACAAACCTCTGGCTGAAGAAATTTCTCTGCATTTCTGTTTTAAATGGACATCCCTCTATCATGAGGCTTGCCCATTTGTCCTAGACCTCTCACCATGACAAACATCCTTCGCACATCTACTCTGACTGGACCTTTCAACATTCAAAAGGCTTCAGTAAGATCCCCCCTCATTCTTCTAAATTCCAGTGAGTACAGGCCCAGAGCCAGCAAACATTCCTCATACGTTAACCTTTTCATACCGGAGTCATCCTTGTGAACCTCCTCTGAACCCTCTCCAATGCCAGCACATCTTTTCTTAGATAAGGAGCTCAAAACTGTTCACGATACTCAAGCTGTGCCCTCACCAGTGCTTTTTAAAGCCTCAGCATCACATACCTGCTCTTATATTCTGGACCTATTGAAATGAATGCTAACATTGCATTGGCCTTCCTCACTACTGACTCAACCTGCAAGTTAACCTTCAGGGTGTTCTGCACCAGAAGACTCCCAAGACCCTTTGCATCTCAGATTTTTGGATTTTCACCCCGTGTAGAAAATAGTCTGCATATTTATTTCTACTACCAAAGCGCATGACCATGCATTTTCCAACATTGTATTTCATTTGCCAATCTCTAGCCCATTCTCCTAATCTGTCTAAGTTCTTCTGCAGCCTACTTGTTTCCCCAACACTACCAGCCCCTCCACCAATCTTTGTAGCATCTGCAAACTTGGCTCAAAGCCATCTATTCCATCATCTAAATCATTGACATACAGAATAAAAAGAAGTGATCCTAACACCAACCCCTGAAAACACCACTAGTCACTGGCAGCCAACCAGAAAAGGATCCTTTTATTTCCCCCTTGCTGCCTCCTACCAATCAGCCAATGCTCTACCCATGTTAGTAACTTTGCTGTAATACCATGGGCACTTAACTTGGCAAGCAGCTTCATGTGTGGAACCTTGCAAAAGGCCACCTCATAAAATTCCAATAGGTTAATCAGGCAAGATTTTCCCTTAAGGAAACCATGCTGAATTTGTTCTATCTTGTCCTGTGTCACCAAGTACTCCATAACCTCATCCATAACAACTGACTCCAACATCTTTCCAACCACTGAGCTCAGGCTAACTCAATAATTTCCTTTCTGCTGCCTCCCTCCTCTCTTAAAGAATGGAGTGACATTTTCAATTTTCCAGTTCTCCAGTACCATGCCAGGGTCCAGTGATTCTTGAAAGATCATTACTCATGACTCCACAATCTCTATCGCTACCTCTTTCAGAACCCTAGGGTGCAGTTCATCTGGTCCAGGTGACTTATATGCCTTCTGGTCTTTCAGCTTTTTCAGCACCTTCTCCCATGTAATAGTAACTGCACTCACTTCTCTTTGCCGACACCCTTCAACACCTGGCACACTGCTAGTGGCTTCCACAGTGAAAACTGATGCAAAATACTCATTTATTTCATCTGCCACCTCCTTGTCCTCCATTATTATTTCTCCGGCCTCATTTTCTTGTGGTTCGATATCCACTCACATCACTCTTTTATTTTTTATATACTTAAAAGATTTTTCTATCCACCTTGATATTGTTTGCCAGCTTGCTTTCATATTTCATCTTTTCCTTCCTAATGAATTTTCTAGTTGCTTTCTGTAGGTTTTTAAAAGCTTCCCAAATCTCTATGTTCCTGCTATTCTTTTTGCTTTGTTATTTGTCCTCTCTCTGGCTTTTACATTAGTCTTGACTTCACTTGTCAGCCATGATTATACTGTTTTGTCATTTGAGTATTTCTTTGTTTCTGGCATATATCTATCATGCACCTTTGTCATTTTTCCCAGAAACTCAAGCTACTGCTTCTCTGCTGTCATCCCTGCCAGCATCTCCTTCCAATTTACTTTGGCCAACTCTGCTCTCATACCACTGTCATTTCCTTTACTCCACTGGAATACTGTTATGTCAGGTTTACTTTCGCCCTATCAAATTTCAAGTTGAACTCAATCATACTGGCTCCTCAGGGTTCCTTTACATTAAGCTCCCTAATTGCCTCTGGTTCATTACATAACTCCCAATCCAGTATAGCTGCTCCCCTACTTAGGCTCCAGAAACTGCTCTAAAAAGCCATCTTGTAGGCATTCAACAAATTCACTCTCTTGAAATTGATTACCAACCTGATTTTCCCAATCTGCCTGTATGTTAAAATCTCCCATGACTATCATAACATTGTCCTTATGAAATGCTTTTTCTATTTCTCATTGTAATGTGTAGTCCACATCCCAGCTAATGTTTGGGGGCCTGTATATAACTGCCATCAGGATCCTGTTACCCTTGCAGTTACCCTCAGTTTACCTTCCTATCCCTCTGATACAATGTGTAACCTTGAACATTCAGCTCCCAACAATAACCATCCTTCAGCCACGATTCAGTGATGGCCACAACATCGTACCTGGCAATCTGTAAAAATGCAACAAGATCATCCACTTTATTTCTTATACTCCATGCATTGAGATATAACACTCTGAGTACTCTATTTGCTACCCTTTTTGATTCTGCATCCCTAATGCACTGATACTCACCCTGCTGGCTGCAATTTTCTCCTATCATCTGCCAGCCTTTCCTGGCAGTCTGACTGAACGCTATCTTTGCTTTATTAACATCCATTCCACCCTGATTCATTTTATTCCAGTTCCCATCACTCTGCCAGATTAGTTTAAACCCTCCCCAACAGTTCTAACAAACTTACCCAAATATTGGTCTCTCTCAGATTCAGGTGCAACATGTCCCTTTTGTATAGGTCATACCTCCCCAGAAGTGATCCCAATGATCCAAGTACTTTGATAATAAATTTACTTTCAGCTTTGAGTTTTTGAACTTCGATTTTTAGAAATGCTGACATAAGAGCATCCTTCAGGAGAGTGAATCCATGGAAAACATTGGTCCAGACCCATACTTGGCCAAGTACCTAAAACCTGTGTTGATCAGCTGGGTGGATGTGTTCAGTGATATCTTTAACCTCTCTCTTCTGCAGTCTGAGACACCCATTTGTTTCAAGCAGGCTTCAATTATACCAGAGCTGATGAAGAATTGGTTAACCTGTCTTAACTGGTTATTGTCCAGTAGCACTTACATGCACAGTGAAGAAGTGCTTTAAGAGGTTGGTGATAAAAGGCTTCAATTTTGTGAAGCAACTTGGATCCGCCCCAATTTGCCTACCTTCGCAACAGGCCAACAGCAGAAATTATTTCAATGGCTCTTTGCTCAACTCTGGAACATCTGAACAGCGAGGATGCATTCATCCGGACGATCTTCATCGAATACAGCTTGCCAGCCATTCAATACTATCACCCCTAAAAATCCAACCAATAAGATTCAAGGCCTTGGCCTCATATTCCTTTCTGAAACTGGATCCTCAATTTCCTCAGTTGCACACCCCCATTAGGATTGGCAACAGTATCTCCTCCACAACCTCCATCAGCGGAGGTGCACCAGAAGGCTGTGTGCTTAGCCACTGCTCTATTTGCTTTCTACTTATGACTGTGAGGCTAAGCACAGCTCCAAAGCCATATTCAGGTTTGCTGATGACACTGCTGTCGGCTGAATCAACTATGATGTAGTACCATTGACACATCTGCCTTTTACAAAATCTCTTCACCAACTCACAATATTTAGTTAATACTCCCCAAACTCACCACCTCAGCCCATATAATAACATATAAGGAGTGGACTAGAAGAACTATGGAAACCCTAGCACATATAATTGCCCTTTCAAGGTGTATATCAACATGATTTGGAAATGTTTTATCATCACTTATCATTACTGGGCCCATGTTCTTAAATATCACACGAAAACATTGCGTGTATTCATACACCACAAACTCATTAGCAAAAACTGTTTACCATTTTCTTCTCATGGTTAATGTGCAATGACACCTTGTCACTGCTCCGAATTCTAGTCCTTATCCAGTACCATTATGGTTCTTTTCAGCAATTAGCTGCTGCTAAACCAAACTGTTTTGGGTTTTACTGCCATATTTAACCCTAATCTCATATCTTTGCGAACTCTTGAATCACTATTTTCATCTTTGTCGCATCATCTCTACTGCTTCAATTCATCTGCCAATGAAATAATCACCCACATCTTTGGTACTTCATAATTCCAATGCCTGTTTACCCAGCAGTCTTGTGTACTCTTTCAGCTGCCTTGGAAAATCAGACAGCATAATCAAAGAACCTTACTATCCCAGTCGTTCCTTCTTCTACCATGTTCCATCAGCCAGAAAATACAGAAGGTTGAAAACACACACCACCAGGCTCAAGGATGGATTCTAACTCATTGTTCTAAGACCTCATGTACAATAAAAGTGAACTCTTGATCTCTCATTCTACCTCAACACGTCTCTTGGACCTTATTTGTCTACCTGCACTGTACTTTCTCTGTTACACCATCTTCTGCATTCTGTTCTTTGTCTTTATATCTCCTTGATGAACTTATATTTGGAATGAGCTGTCTGAAGGCATGTGTTTCAAAATATCTCAGTACATGTGACAAGACTGAACCAATTACCAAACAGTAAACAAGCTGTAATACAATGACTTCCAACTAAAGAGGCTTTCAAATTCTTGTTTTTAATTTTTTTCCAAGGCCTTCAAGTCATCAGACATAATTAGAATATCTGTGCTTTTGCAATTTTGGCCTCTTGAGCATCACAAGTTTTATTGATCCACCAAGGATTTAAACTAAAATAAAATCCCTTATGTAGCTCTGTGGCTACCTTTCATTTTTAAGACATAATTTATTACTTCACCGCTTATATAGCTTGGTTTGATGGAACGGAGATTAGATATACAATTTGCTGTAAATCTGGTAGAGGAAGTTAGGAAGCATGCCAGGAGCAGGCATAATGATGCTCAAAGGGACAAATAATGAAGGAAGGGAGTGCAGAACTCCCAGGATCCCAATGATTGTGCACCTCCTTACACTATATTCCATCTGCCACTTCTTTGCCCATTCTCCTAATCTGTCTAAATCCCTCTGCAGACTCTGCTTCCTCAACACTACTTGCATCTCCATCAATCTTTGTATCATCTGCAAACTTGGCCTCAAAACCATCAAAAGTGGCATGGTAGTGTAGCAGTTAGCACAATGCTTTACAACACATGCAATCTGGGTTCAATTCCCACTGCTGCCTGTAAGGAGTTTATACGTTCTCCCCATGACCACGTGTGTTTCTGCCAGGTGCTCTGGTTACCTCCCACATTCCAAAGATGTACCGGTTAGTCACTTAATCGGTCATTGTAAATTGTCCCATGATTAGGCCAGGATTAAATTGAGGGATTGTTGGGTGACGCAGCTCGAAGGGCCAGAAGGGCCTACTGTATCTAAAAAAAAGAATAAGTAAAAAGCATTGTCATATAACATGAGAAGAAACAGTCCCAACACTGACCCCTGCAGCACACCATTATTCACTGGCAACCAACCACAAAAGGCCCCCTTTTATCCTGCTCTTTGCCTACTATCAGTCAGCCAGCCTTCCATCCATGCTAGTACCTTCCTTGTAATTGTAATTGTCTCTTATCTTGCTAAGTAACCTCATGTGCTGCACCCTGTCAAAGCCCTTCTGAAAATTCAAATAAAGAACATCCACTGACTCTCCTTTGTCTATCCTACCTGTGATTTCCTCAAAGATTCCAACAGGTTTGTCAGGCAAGATTTCCCCTTTAGAAATACATGCTGATTCTCACCTAATTTAACACGTGCCTCCAAGTATCCTGAAATTTCATCTTTAATAATAGACTTCAACACCTTTCCAACCACTGAAGTCAGGACAACTGGCCTATAACTTATTTCCTTCTGACTCCTTCCATCTGTAAAGAGTGGAGTGACATTGGCAATTTTCCATTCCTCAGGAAACATTCCAAAATCTGGTGTTTCTTTAAACATCACTACTAACACCTCTTTAGATACCCCTGAGGTATGGTCCGTTTGGTCTTATCACAGTGTGACAAGACTTTTCAGCTTCCCAAGGACCTTCTCTTTAGTAATTGTAACAACACTCACTTCGGTCCCTGACACGGTCATATTTTTGGCAATCCACTAGTGACTTCCATAGTGAAGACTGGCGCAAAATGCCCACTATGTTCGTCTGACATCCTTGTACCCCGTCCCTACCTTTCCATCATCATTTTCCACTGGTCTGATAGCCACTCTCATCTCTCTTTTACTCTTTATATATCTGAAAAAATACTCTTTTTGTACGCTTTCATATTCTTGGCTAGCTTACTTCCATGTTACATGTTTTCTCTCTCTATGACTTTTTTAGTTGACTTCAGTTAACTTTTAAAAGTTTCCCATTTCTTAGCATTCACACTAATTTCTGCAATATTATATGCCCTCTCTTTTGCTTTTATGAGTAATATCTGATTTTTTGGGAAAAAATGTGTGGCAACAGAAGTAATACAATTGGCGAGGAATGCTGACAGCCATACACCAATGGGAACATTGGTTGGCCAGGCACAGTAGAAATTATTACCTCCACTTGGAACGATGGCTACTGAATTCTCCAGGGTCAGCTTTTAACAGGTAGAGTTCCCTGGACTGTATATATCTATGAGATTACCAGGTCTGGTACAATTGGATTTAACATAAGTTATTTCTCAAAGTGTGGTGACAAGGTGCCCACGGAGCATTACAGCATATTACCCTATTCCACTACAAAATGCTGTGTCTCACAATCTCCTTTTATTTGTCTATATTGTTCCACCTTCAAGATCACAAAATCTACATAAAATCAACTGGGATGTTGAAGGACACGATTATAAGTAAAAATAACACCAACAACTAAAAACTGACAAATTTTTCCAGGAATACTTAAAATTTTCAGCTTCTTTAAATAGAAGTAGCTTCTAATTTCCCACACATGACAGAAGAAGATGACCATTTTGGACTAATATTTTGATTGTCCAATGTAAACAATGAACAATCAGAGGACATACTGATGGGTTTCCATGGGATCATACTGCAGAGGGGGAAATTGGCACAATGTCCTTCTGCTAAATCTGTGAAAGAACAAATCCAATTGGTCCTCCCTCCTCCCTCCCCCACCCCCTACTATTTGGCCTTTCTCATTCAATCTACAGCTAGTTCCTTTTCTTTCTACATTAGATTCTCCTTTGTAAACCACTATTGAATGTCCAACATCCTTGGAAACTTCATTCTGTTTTAAAAACACATTCCAGATGAATAGAGGTTGGAATGAAAATAGGAAACCTAACAACGGAATGAGTGGTCTAAAACCAGTTTGGCATTAGACCAGTTACTACACAAATACTGTATGTGCTTTGCTGGTAAGAAGCAGCATTTGAAGGGTGGAATTCAGATGCATTATGGAAACAGACCCTGAGGTTATTCAGTATGCTCTGCTGCGACACAGGGGAGCAGGTACATTTCTTCAAGGGCTGAGCTTCCTTACATTTCGCTATAAGCTCCCTAGGTGGTCTACCGAAGGCTTTGTTCAGCTTCAGCAAGAGGGATTTCAACTAAACAATTTTGCAATAATCCAAGTCATCCTGCTTGCTGCGATTAGTCCTCCCTCGGACAATCCAGACACAGTGATTTTTCAGTTCCTCGACATCCCTTTCAACTCCCATCTCAGAGAAATTTAATCTCATCCATGGTGTACGTGCCTCCTATTTTCACTTCCTGGACATTGTACTCTGAATGCTACTTGTCAGTGCAGGGTGCAAACTGTAGCAAATTTACCTTGAAATACTTGGCTGTGCCCTTGGAATGTAAAGCCACCCTTAGCCTAATGTTGTACGTGAATATAATTACCTTGTATTGAGACTGAGACACAACATCAAGGTTGCAACAAGTATCGACTATGATTGATGCAGGCCCAGCACTGGTTACAAACCTGAAGTTACTTTTGATCCTGACTATATACAGTGGGCCCTCCTTATCCGCAGGTTCCGCACTTTCAGATTCAACCAACAGCGGATCGGGAAAACCTGGAAGTTTGGCATTGTTTGCCTCGTGTCTCATTCGTTCGCTACTTGTGTTGTGAGCGGGAGGAAGGAGTTTAAGGCTTGTAAGGGATGGCTGGCTAGCTATGTAAAGCGCAAAAGCCTCAAGAACTTAATGATCACGGGAGAATCGGGATCGGCTAATGCCGAGGCGGCATCAGCATTCCCAGAAGAGCTATGATGGTTGTCTCTGTACTGAACATGTACAGACTTTTTTTCTTGTCATTATTCCCTAAAAATACAGTATACAACTATTTACATAGCATTTACATTGTATTAAGTTATCGTAAATAATCTAGAGATGATTTAAAGTATACGGGAGAATGTGCGCAGGTTATTTGCAAATACTATGCCATTTCATATAAGGGACTTGAGCATCCACGTGTTTTGGTATCCGCAGGGTGTCCCGGAACTAATTCCCAGTGGATAAGGAGGGCTGACTGTATTCACATCATAACCAGGAGCCTGCATAAGAAATTCCATTAACTCCTTTCCTGATCAGTAGTTATCCACAGGTTATCTTTTTTCTACACATCTCCTCTCTTAATATAAAATAACTTCAGTTGATTTCAAGTTGATCTCCAGTTCAAGTTCATTGTCATTCGACCGTATGCATGTACGTCACCAAATGAAACAACATTCCTCCCGACCAAGTTGCACAACACAGTACATATAACTCATACACCGCAAAGTAATATTACTACAAGTAATTTAACAAATAATAAAATATATTCCAGAAGATTGACATTTAGCAAAAGGAGCATTTACAAGTTAAAAAGTAAAAGTCTAACAATACTGGCACTTCAGACGTGATGAGACCTGGGTGGTGGCAGTTCAGTGCTCTTGCTGCCTGTGGGAAGAAGCAGTTTCCCTTCCTAACAGTTCTTGTTCTAATGCCATGGTACCTCCTACCCAACGGTAGGAAGTCAAAGAGATTGTGGGTCAGCTGGGAGGAATCTTTGACAATCCTAAGGGCCCTGCGTATGTAGAATTCCTGATAAATATCTTGGATGGGTGGAAGAGAGACCCTGATGATCCTCCCAGCAGTCATCACAATCCTTTATACTTATCCACTCCTGTTATTCTTAAGCTCCGCTAATTAATTGTCCTAAATCCTTTTTAAAAATGGCATTTTCCATGACTTAATTGGCTGAAAGAAAGATAGCCGGGTTTCCAGCTGGTAAATTTTAGCATTGCGTCTGCCCTAAATGAGGCAGAAGCAATTGGGATGGGCTCCCTTCCAGAACAATAAACAGACAGCCACTGTGAGAGCCAGCCAGGTGAACTGGTAGACAAGACAATCTGCAGTAGACGGAATAAAAAAGGATAACCTTCACAAATTCAGAACAAGTAAAGGGCAATATATTCATCAACACTAGAAAGTTTATAAAGCAAGATTTAAGAGATATACTTTAAATTTCCTTTTCATTGTTTTTTTTATATTGACAAGGCAATCTTCTGAAATGGTAGCAGAAAGTGGAATTCAAGTTTAAAAGTTGAATACTTTAGTAAGTCAAAGCCCTAAATATCTCGAAACCAATGATTTTGCCATAGTAATGGGGTTATGACTGACTGCAAGGGGCAAGAATTGACACCCATATTGGTAAATTTGCACCTCCAATGCATTTGTCCCTTCAACGTAAGTCCAGCTGAAAGGTCTCAGCCTGAAATTTTAGTTGTTTATTCCTCTCTATAAAAGCTGCCAGGCCTGCTGAGCTCCTCCAGCATTTTCTGTGTGTTGCTCTGGAGTTTATCCCCTTGATGTCCTCTAACATCAAATATCCCAGGAGATGTTAATGCCTCACTCATTTCAAATGCTGCCTTCATCTCATTTCTGGACTTTGGCTCTTCAGTCTGTTTTCAATTCAAAGCTGTGACATGAGCAGGAGCTGGCCAAAAACCCAAATCAATCATCGGTGATCAGGTTGTTGGAGAAGTAGTGTCATGTGCAAGCACAGTCCATAAAACCATCTGCCACTTTGGTGATGATTGCGATGAGTCTAGATCAGTCAATGAATTAGCTATATTAGTTATGAACTGGACATACCTGGACAGTTTTCCACACTTCAATACACAAGAGACTGAATATGCTGGAATATGGAGCAACACTAAATCTGCTCAAAGAGATCAGCAGATCAAACAGGAACGGTGGGAGGAAATGTGTTCACTGTTCTACCGAGCAGCGCGGGCATGCTATGTTGGCGCCAGAATGTGCGGAAACACTTGCGGGCTGCCCTCAGCAAATCGTTAGATTGTGTTGATTGTTGACACAAATGATGCCATTTCACTGCATGCTTCAATGGACATGTGGTAAATAAATGAATCTGAATGTTTTGGGCCTGAAAAATGCAAAGTTTTGGCCAGAAAATCAGCCAAACATGGATAATTTTTTCTTAATACCAATGCTGTTCAACCTGCCAGAGTTCTTCCAGCAGATTGTGTTTTGCTCAATTTTCCGCACTGTGACTGTATTGGAAGAGTTTGGTTAGATATGCCACTCGTTCTTCAGCATCATAGCTGGGGAATAACCTGTGATACACCCAGTGCTCAAATTTATTTCTTGATACTATACCTCTATGAATTGAATTATCTGAGGACTGGCTTCTGTGTTGACCATCAACACCCATTTACTCTAATCCTACATGAATCCCCTGTTTTAACTTATCCACATTCTTAACAGTTCCCACCAGATTCTACCGCTCACCTATGCACTAGGGGTAATTTACGGCAGCCAATTAACCAATAAGCCGCCACATCTTTGGGATGTGGGAGAAAACTAAGGCACCCTGCGGAAACCTAGGTGGTCACACCAAAAATTTGTAAATTCCATGTGGATAGCGACTAAAGTTGGAATTGAATTGGACTCTCTGGCAGTGTGAAGAAGTGGCTCTGCTAGCTGCATCTGTGTGCTTCCTTCAGCCTTTGACTGAACAAGGTAGGCAATGCTTTCACCAGTTACTTAGCTCTCGGATGCTGGGGTGGGGCTATCCTTGCAGTTTGTGGACCAACATTCATGGCCCGATATTTATTTATTTCATAAGATACAGTGCGGAATAGGTCCTTTGAGCTGCGGCACCCAGCAATCCCCTGATTTAATCCTGGCCTAACTACAGGACAGTTTACAATGACCAATTAATTAACCTTCCAACTGGTGCTTCTTTGGACAATGGGAGACAACCGGAGCATCTGGAGGAAACCCACAAGGTCACAGGGAAAACGCACAAACTCCTTCTAGGCAGTGACAGGAATTGAACCAGGGTCACCGGTACTCTAAAGCATTGTGCTCACCACTATGTTACCATGTGGCAGGACTGTGGCTCTATCTTTCTGGTACTATATTTTTGCCGTTTAGTAAGGTTGTCACTTTGTGTTGTAATTTGACCTGGCATGCTCTTCTACACCAGGGTTGATGCATTGGGCTTGATGGTAAAGGTGGAATGAGCCTTGAAAAGGGCCATGAGGTTTCAGATTGTGTTGGTACACATTTCACCTCCTGCTGTTGTTCCACTTCGCTTCATGGATGCACAGTTTTGAACTCTCCTATATCTATATATCTCCAGTCAGATGTCCCCTATATCCATTCCATCACAAACATAGAGGCAAGTCTATGGTGTGAAGACAGAACTTAGTCTCCGTGTGGACCAGTGTGGTGACCACTATTACCATGAAATCATGGACTGATACATCTGTTACAGGATGACTGCCGAGGATGGGGTCAAGTAGGTTTAACCCTTAGATTATTTCACATGCTGTCTGCCTCAGACTTTGCCTGGCTGTTATGTCCTTTGGGACCTGAGCTGCTGATTCTGTGACAGTACTTCTTAGTCATTCTTGCTTATGGGTACATCATTCCCTCACTTGAAGTACATTCTGTGCCCATGTTACTTTCAGTATCTTGGGGACAGGCATTCTGTGGGGGTTGGGGATGGAAGATGCAAATAGTAGGTAAGGGACAACTGGGATTAGAAGTTGGAAAGACATTTGGATGGGCAGTCTAAAGGAAATGGAGATGGATTGTCAAAAGGAACTGGGATAATGGTTGTCAGAGAAAAGTAGCTTCTAGAAGCAGAGTTAAGGGTTGATGATGGGGAGTTAAGAGGGTTTCGAAGGTAAATTGGTGTCCAATGGTTGTAAGAACATATTGACACGTGAAAGGCTGGAGTCAACCTTCCAATGAATTAGTAGATTGGGTAGGTGGAGGGGATTCTCCATTCAAAGGATTGGATGCACATGGGGGGATTGCTGGGGTTAGCTGGATTATCTATAGAGGGAGCTTGGCAGTCACAGCAATGTGGAGAATTGCAGGGCAGCCTGAGGAACAGCCATCGCGATGAATGAAATATCTTACTCCAGTGAAACTCACCTGATGCTCCACAGGCTCCATAACTTTGCTTCTCAAATATCAACCTTTGATCTGAAGATGTTGCTTCTCCATCTATCACTTGTAAAACACCGAAATTTACCAGGGTTAATCTGGATGCTTTTGCTTCATTGCCTCCAGTAATTAGATGTCTATTTTATTTCTCGGTGACCAGAAACAGATGTAATATGCAATTTAAAATGTAAAGAACAGATGTGGTCTGACCAGAGCATTATAAGGGTTGATCATTACTTCCTCCCTCATATACATTAGCCTGCATGACATTTAGCTACAGCATTTTATGACATTAGATTTCAATTGCTTTTATTATGTCTACAGATATATTTAGTCCAACTCATTCTTTAATTCCTGTGCTAGCCATCCTAAATTCTGTCTGGCTTGGCATCATCTGGTTTGGAGTCCTGATAAAGGGTCTCGGCCCAAAATGTCAATGGTTTACTCTTCTCCAGAGATGCTGCCTGATCTGCTGACTTACTCCAGCATTTTGTGTGTGTTGCTTGGATTCCCAGCATTAGCAGAATCTTCTGTTTGTGGTACCTCTGCACTTTTGATTTGGTTTTATAACAGAAATTATTTATACAAGTTTGAACCACTACTGAAATCTGAGGCATACTCTGTAGCACTGAAACATTGGGCATGGGCCATTTAGTTTTCAAGCATTTAATTCTAACTTTCAGGTCATTCGTTCCTACTATGTACATTCAATCTATTTACCTATAACTTAACTAGCATCAAGAGGGCTGGGACATTAATCTGTTGGAGTTAAATTGAAATATTTGAATAAACCTAGAATCCCACCTGGTGTTATCCCTCAGTGAATGGAATCTACAGTCCTCACCAAGTCTGGCCTTACGTGACTCCAAACCCACTGATGTGATTGACTCTCATCTGTCCCCTCAGGTCAGGGACAATTAATGATCAGCAGTAATTGCTAGCAATGTCCAGATCTAATGCACAAATGACGTTAAACTTGTTGATAAACCACCGAACAGGAACTGATTGACCCCAGCCTCGAAAGATTTAACTTTTGGGACAGAAAATCTACGCTTCCACTCCTTTATGAGTGTCACATAGAGCTGTTGACTCACAGCTCTTACGACCCTGGTTCAACATTGACCACCATAGTTGTCTATGTGGAGTTCGCTCAATTTCCTTGTGACTGCATGAGATTGCCAAGGTCCCCCACTTTCCTCCTAAAATATAAAGTGTTAATTATCTACTGTTAGTTCTCCTTAATATGTAGGTGAGTGATAACATCAGGGAGAGGTTGATGGATATATGGGATGAACAAAATAGGATTAAAGTATGGTTAGTGCAAATGGGAGTTTTGTGGTCAGCATGGAGTCAATGGGTTGAAGGATCTCTTTCCAAGCTGTATTACTCTGTGACACTGTCTGTGCATGAAGCCCTTCTTGATTTCTCTTCAAAGCAAATTTCTCTTCAATATTTTAATTTTAAAATATTGCTGTTTTGTTTTTCATTCTTCCCTAAGAGGAGTTAATTTCTCTGTACTTAACCCTCTAAATACTTCTAAGAGTTTGGAACTTGCGTGAAATATGTCAGACTGCAATGGACACTGTTTCAACTTTGCCAAGGTGAAATTACATTGAAGTATCTATACAAGTAAATCCAAATAAGCCTGAACATAAAACCAATCATGAATCAGCGTAATCAAGTATTGTGAAGAAGGATTGCCAGGAAATGAGCTATTCTTCATCTGTTAAACTAATTGAACTATGGCGGAGCAGAGCACATCAAATGACTGATTTAATACTCTCGGTCTTACTTTTAAATTGGCTTCACTCGGTTGGCCACTGCTGTCTACAATTAACTAATTACTGCAGTAGGGCCAAACACACCTGTGTGGCTTCAATTAACTGCTGCTGGTCACAGGCCATATGTATCAAGGTCAAATCAACTGAATGAATTTAAAATAATTTAAACCTAACCTAAAGTGATTGTTGAAGTAGGAGCATTAACAGACCCGGACCAGGCTTTCATCCACAGCTGGTCAGGTTATTAATAGTTATGTGTCCTACAGGACCAGGATTTGGGTACAATACAATAAACACATATATTCAATACCAATGAGCAGACAATTGCCATCCAGGTAGACCTCCAGATGAACATGTTGGATCAGCAAGTAGTTATGTTATTTTTCTTGTATTTTATTTGTAGTTTAACTTCCCTATGCTTGTTTGAATTTTTATATAATCACTTATATGCATGTGATTGTTCAGTGAATTTTCCAGCATTTACAGTATGGTTGCTTTTGTATTTTTCTCAAGGTTTCTTAGTTTTCTTTAGCAGATGTCACACCACGTGAATCTGGCTATTTTATAAGTTATGTGTTATCATTGGAATTTCATTATCTCTAGTCTTTGAGTCTGAGATGATCATGACTGCGTTTTCCTTTATCATCTTTTTGTTCTCTTGGCTCTTTTTTAATTGCTCTTTTTTCTTGTAACACTTAATAAAACGGTTGTAAACAATACATTTTATGCCTCATTCTTGACTTCCACAGAACCTTTGGCTCTCAAACGCATCATGACCCAACAACGGGTGTATGCTGAAATATCCCTCTGAAGGTGTTGCCAGAAGTGGGCAGTCAAGTTCCTCCAGTAGTTTGCCTTTTGCTGCAGATTACGATATCTGTGTCTCCACTTGCCGTTCTGACACAAAGGCAATGACCATGGCCAGTTTATGAACACAGACTGCTTTGACAAAAGTAAGTTGTTGAATAAGTATACCAGATTACTGAATATTCCTGCACAGGGTGGTTAGGGGCACCACTCTGTAATTGAACCTTATTGCTGTTGTTTATTTAGCTCTCGTATATTATAGAGAAACTCTTGCTTTATGGCCATGATGTGCCAGAGTCAAGGATAGAAAAGGCATATTTATGCAAGCTACTCAATTCCAGGTATCAGCATATATCTGGAGTGTTCTGCCCATGGGAGCCACTCTTGGCTTGCTAGATTTGTGATCTTTCGAAACTGTTTCCTGTGACCCTTGCCACATCTTCCAATTTTCTGCTTACTGCTCTCTGGCTATATTCCTACTCAAGAGTTCATCTACTTTTCCTGTAGTTCATAGGAGCAGGAAGAACAGGCACAGGCAACTGCCCGCATTGTAAAGTTTAGCTACGACTGTTCCTGCACAGAACTATTTGTAGTGCCTAAACTTTGCAATATGAGTAGATGCTTCTTCCTGCCAGAAGACTTTCATGGCAATTTGCTCCTAGAAGCACCTGGCTACAGCCATGGAGTATCTCCACACGAAGAATCAGCCCCTTGTGCGTAGCATTCTACGCCTGTTTGACCAAATCATCCTGAAGGTCATAGAGTACTCCCTCAGTCTCTCTCAACACTTCTGCGTCTACTCACTGAGTAACAATATTTCACTATTGCTGGAAGAGTGGTGTTTGTATCTGGGTATGTCTTCTGAAGGGTTGAAAATAAAGATTGCAGCTGCTGAGCTAACTGCTTACAGCCGTGAAAGCTTGCAACAGACCGATAGAGAAATCCTCTTGGATACTAAATTTCTAGGCATTGTGTTTAAAATTGATTTGAAATGACCTATTTTTTTTTAAAAGATTCCCTATTGCTTGTCTTTTATTAAATAAACATACAGGACATGCATAATAGAGTATCTCAGTTAGAACTCGGCTGAAAAGCTGGTGCAGGGAGCAAGGATTCATGTTCTTAGACCATAGGGATCTCTTTTGGTGTAGAAACAACCTTTATAAGAGGAATGGATTGCAACTGAACCAGAGGGGACCAATATTCTTGCAGGGAAATATGTTATTACTATATGAAGAGGTTTAAACTAGATTGGCAGATGTGTGGGACTCTAAACAGGAGCAAGTTATGGAATAAATAGTAGCTAACAAGAACAGTTCTAGTCATCAGGATAGATAGGAACACAGTAAAGGCAGGGAACGTAATACCCAACAAAGGAACATTTTGAGACTTTATAAAGTACTGGTGAGTATTGTGAGTCATGGGTGGAGTATTGTAAGCAGTTCTGGGCCCCTTGTCTTAGAAGGATGTGCTGAAAGGAGGTTTACGAAAATGAATCCATGATTAATGGCTTGTCATATGAACAGCGATGAATAGCTCTGGCCTGTATTTGCTAGAATTCAAAAGAATGAGGGGTGGCCTCACTGAAACCTATCGAATGGTGAAAGGCTTTGATAAAGTGGACATGGAGAGGATGTCTGCTATGATGGGAAAGTCTAAGACCAGATCACACAGCCTCAGGATAGAGGGGTGTCCTTTTAGAATGGAGATGAGGAGAAATTTCTTTAACTAGAGTTTGGTGAATCTGTGGAATTCTTTGCTACAGGAAGTGTGGTGGCCAAGTCTTTATGTATATTTAAGGCAGAAGTTGATAGATTCTTGATTGGGCAGGGCATGAAGGGATACAGGGAGAAGACAGGAGATTAAGCGTGAGATGAAAATTGGATCATCCATGATGAAATGGCGGAGCAGACTTGGTGGGCCTAATGGCCTAATTCTGTTCCTATATCTTATGGTTTTATTGATTTCAATATACAGTAGAAGGTTTAACAGGTAAGGAGGACAAAATTAAAGCATGAATTGGCTCTGAGGACTGCAGTGTTATTGGAATAATGAAAACATGGCTGATGGTAAGGAATAACTGGCAGCTCAATATTTCAGGAGACAGATCATGAGGAGGAGGAGGTGCAGCCCTTTTGATAAGGGAGGACATAATAACAGTACTTAGAGGTGACCTTCTTCAGGGATCATCCAGTGAGGCCATATGGGTGAACATAAGAGATACTGCAGATGATAGAAATCCGAGTAACACACAGAAATTTCTGGAGGAACCCAGCAGGTCAGGCTGAGTTCCTCTCCTCTATGGAAAAGAATAAACACTTAATGTTTTGGGTGTAGACCCTTCATTAGAAATGTGGATAGAATTTAGAAACAAGAAGGAGAGGGTCACTCTAGTGTGGTTGTATTATAGGCACAATAGTCAGTAGGAACTTAACAAGTTTATAGAGAAATTGCTCATAGTTGTCAGAATAATAGGGTGGTATTAGTGGGGCATTTTAAAATCCCTATTATTGACTAAGCCATCCAGAGTGTTAACGGACTGGACAGAGTGGAATTGGTGAAATATATCCAGGAAAATTTCCTGAGTCAGTATACAGGAGGCCCTGCTCAAGGGTGCAATGAGGGATTCCTCTATGGAATGAGATCGTTCCTATAACTAAAGTACAGTCCAGGTGCACTTTGGCTCAAGTAACAATAATTTTTGGTAGTGATGTAGAAGGTTGGACAGATCCGCAGGTGAAGGTCCTAAACTGGAGCAGGGCTAATGCATCCAGTTGTGATAGTCTCTACTGTGCAAAGATGTCTGTCAAAGTTGTTGGTGACATGCTAAATCTATGAAAAGTAGAAGTGCTGTCATGACTTCTCTATGAGGACGCTTATGTGCTGGTCTCAGGTCAGGTCTTCTGAGCTGTTAATGCCAAGGGATTTAAAGCTATTGACCCTCTCCATCTTTGCTCCCCTAATGGGATTCGTTAGAGCTGAGACCACTTAAACCCTAACTCAACATAAAGATGCACTTAAACTGTGAATTATTATTTCAATTCTGAAAAAGAACACGGACAGTTTTTATTGAAATTCAAGCTGGTAACATAATTCATCTTCACATGATATAAACGGGAAATTCCATTTTGAAATACCAGTCCTATCATAAATGGTAACACTGGACAACAAAGATTTTGCTCCCTGAATACCTTTAGCTGTATCTTATGAATTTTAGGCTGCTGATCATGAAAATTACCATGAAATTTCCCGATCATGCACCATTCTTAAAATAAACTTATGTTTATTATTTCAATTCATAATTCAAGTCAATTAAAATGTTGCCTACAATGTAAGCTGGAAAGTTTCCTATCTTATCCAGGTATATTTGGGCATGCTTAGATGGTACGGCTGCTGCATGACAGGACAGGTTTTAGTAATAATTATTGGGTTCAGCACTGTAAGGATTTGCTATTTGAGACAAATGTTTCCCAGAATAACTGATGCCAAGATTAAGGAAAGCATTTTTGTCGGTCCATAAATCAAACAGGTCATCAATGACAAACAATTTGAAGAATTTCTAGCGGGACTGGAGAGCATCACATGGAAGGCATTCAAGGAAGTTGTTGAAATTTTTCTCGGCATCTACAGAGCACCAAACTACATGCAGCTGGTTGAAAGCATGCTTCAAGCATATAAAACCATGAAATGCAACATGTCACTAAAGATTCATTTTCTGCATTCTCATTTAGACTTCTTCCCTGCAAATCTTGGTCCTGTTAGTGAAGAACACGGTGAAAGGTTTCACCAGGACATTACGGTCATGGAGAAAAGACATCATGGCAACTGGAATCCATCAATGCTGGCGAATTATTGTCGGACACTTAAGCGAGAAGCCTCAGACACTGAGTACAAATGAAAATCATTAACAAAATATTTTTAACTTAGTTGAACTATTGCACAGCATCAGCAGCATTATGCAATTAAACACATTATATTCAATAAAAGTTAATTTGTTGTTTCTCCAAATTCCTATGTGATACAAGTAATCTGAAATTATATTTGTGTTCATCTTCAAGCAGTCTATCATAAACAAAAATAAATTCTGAGGAAGCAACACTTCTGAAAAAATATGTTGTCCAGTGTAATAAAGTGCCTATTGTCCCAGAGTGTTGAATATTTGTTATTACTGCATGAGCAAATTGCAAGCTGCTCATTTATTTTTTTATGTGTTCTTACCTTATCTAGAGAGAATGTTTTAGTCAGAGCAAAGGCCCAGCCTGCCTCAAATGCTCTTCGAATCATTGCAGAGTTAGTTGTTGGAGCGGCACTGGCTAAGCCAAAAGGATTCATGAACTTCAACCCAGCGAGTTCAACGCTAATGTCCACGAGGTCAATAGGGGTGTAGAAAAGAGGTAGTTCTGGCTCTCCAGTCACCAGGCAACCATGTAATGACTGTAAATTAAAAATCAAAATAATCAAGATTAAATTACAAAGAGAATCTTATTAAACAGCTTCACAAAATCTGTCCTTGAATTATGTTAAACAATTTGTTTACAATACAATTCCTTACCATCTCCGAAAAAACTCATAAACAGATAACAGCAGTCTAGACTAAATAATACATGTTTTTTTTTACTCTTGAAAGAGAGCTGACATTTATGCAAATTGTCTTTTTTCAACTAGCCAAAGATATGTTATAATATGTCTTCACAGGTGCGGTATTCCATTTATGTTTGGCAATTTCCAATTTATCTTCTCTAGACTGGATGTAACCGCATCAACTTGTGTTATGCTAACATTTAAATATTCATTAATCCATCATCTAATGCACAGACCTAAGCGACACTGGCAGTTCCAATTTCAAACTACTCAAACAACCAAAGCAACAGCACTACTCTATCAATGTACCAGACATACACTTACAGTACTGTTAATATATGTGTTTAAAGTTGTGAAATTTATCAACAGTTTGTTTCAATTACAAACAATCTAAAATAGAAGGAGCTGATATCTCTACGTGCAAGTCCAAAGACAGATGAATTGTTTAATCTATCCAGAATTGAGTTGATCAAATATTGCAGATCGTTAGGCTCCTGTTAATTATGAAGGACTCAGTTAAAAATTTGTCAGAAATGCTGAACAAAATATTAAAGTGAATTCATGTCCCCACCCAGCACTTTGCAAGCCCCCTCTCCATGTTTGCCTATTCCTTTTAATAATACAAATATCTCATATTTGTATTTTTAACACAAATATCTCATCAGACCGTCAAGTGGCAGCAATCCAATGCAAAAAAAAAAACATACACACAAGGCCAAGAAGTTCAGTTGTTGTTCAGTCCACATTTCAGGATGGGGAAGAAACATGATCTAACTGACTTTCCAGATGGGTTAGTTGAGTATATCAGAAACTGCTGATCTCCTGGCACAACAGTGTCTGGAATTTACAGAGGATGGTGTGAAAAGCAAAATCAAATGAGCAACAGTTCTGTATGCCCTTTATGTAAAATCTAATGTCCCTACTAAATGCTTATGACTTTGTATTTCCATGAAATGAGACCATAAGATACAAGGGCAGAATTAGGCCATTTAGTCCATCGTCCACTCCGCCATTTTCATCATGGCTGATCTATTTCCCTCTCACTCCAATCTCCTGTCTAATCAAAAATCTATGAATGCCTTGGCCTCCACAGCAGCCTGTGGTAATGAATTCCACAGATTCACTACTCTCTGGATAAAGAAATTCCTTCTCATCTCCATTCTAAATGGACATCCTATTCTGAGGCTGTGTCCCCTGGTCTTAGACTCCTGCACCAGAGGAAACATATGACGTAATTGTCATCTGACAAAAATCAAAGACAAAAGCACTGTATTTCTTCAGGTAAGGCTGCTTCAATTGTTTTTAATTCAATTGCTTAGGTTTAGTACACTGGGCTTGCTACACATTTCCTCTGACTTATAGAGTTGTTTCTGTTGTTGTTCCCCATGATTGTCCAATTGTAATTATACAGCTGCCTATTGTTATGCTGCTGCTTGGTGATTTTGCAATGACAACCACTCACATCCTCCCACCCAGACCATCCAATTCCCGCACTTCACCCCACCCACACACAGTTGCTGTTGTTCCAATTACAGCCACCTCAGCGAAGCCAATTGGCATTGCCACTTCTCTGCATGGCCGCCAATCAACCTCTCAAAAGCTCTGAATTTAATTTTCCCAAGTGAATCCCCAATCTTTATAATCCCCCAGAGAAGCATCTCTCTTTAATTAATTAATTTCCCCAGAGAAAACCCGTCTTCAATTAGTTTCCCCAGGATAACTTCTTGTCATTAATTAATTTGTTGACTGAAGCTTGGATCTTTATTTAATTACATACCTAATATGTAAACACCATTTCAATTCATTAACCCTACTACTCTAGATATTTTGAACATCCTCCCTGGGATAGGGATGACCTGACTTACGGAAATCCAACTTTATGCAAATTGTCCAGTACATTTTAAAACATCTTTCAAGATTTTACTATTAACAAAATATTTATTAGTCCTCATTCATGTTTCTATAGTACATATATTCCATTAGTTTAATTATAAATAGTGTTAGGGTGATTATTCAATGAAAAGAAAGAATTATAGCAAGTGCACATAGAACAATAACATACGTGGTGCTGCAGAGAACAGACATCTCTGACTTATGGAAAAATCAGCTCAAGCACATCTCTCAGGAATGGAACCTTTACATGACCTGGGTGGGGACTGCTGGTATTTTTTGGTGTAATACCGCTTTATATTTATGAATTGCAAATATTCACTTCAGACTTTTTTAAAATCTTTTCCATTTCTATTTTCTTTGATGCCGTGGTACTTCTCCAGCTCTCTCCATGTCCTGTCCTTTTCTTATCTTCCGTCCTGGCAGTTTTTTCTCCTCTTCTACATCCTATTTATTCAAGATTCCTGCATCTGCTCCATGATTACCTGAGTTCTAGCAGAGTCTGTATTTATTTCAGCTTTCTGGCATTGCTCTGATATTCTCTGCCGATCTCTCTAATGTTGATCTAAATCTGTCTAGAGGCCTTCCTTTACTCTTCATCCTTTAGCCACCTCTCTGTTATATGTATTTCTCCACTGACATGTTAGCACCAATACATCACAGCAAATTTGTAATACATGTAAATGCATATGGCAAATAAAGCTGACCTTTCATCTTTGAATCTTGAAATAATATAGAATTGTTTCACTGCATATTCACACAACCCACATCCCTCTCCACAATCCCCATCTTGCCCTCCCTGCATATTCAATGTTTTAGGAACAGCTTCTTCCCCTTTGCCATCAGAGTTTTGAATGGTCCGTGAACCCATAAAAACTGCTTTTTTTACTTGCCTTTTGCACTATTTATTTTGTAACTTATAGTCAGTTTTATGTCTTGTGCTGTACTGCAGCCATAAAACAGCAAATTTCATGACATATGTCAGTGATAATAAACCTAATTCTGATTCTGCCTGCATATTTTCCTGTTGCCATATTCCAGGCCACTACCTTTATATTGTACTTTTCCTTAAACTGCTTTGCCCTGAAGACTACACAGTTTTTGACCCTTGTCTTCAATGATCCATAAAGTCAAAACTATAAAATTTAATTGACAGAGAGGCGAGGCAAAAAGGTAGACAGGGAGGGCAAAAAGAAGGTATATAGATAAAGCAACTTTTAAACTTAAGCCATAAGGATAAAGTAAATATGGTAACCTGGGAAACATTCTAATTTGAAACACCATTTAGGCAAAAGGAAAGGGAAAGACAGAGATAAAAATGTCATGAGAAATGCTCAATATTTCCATATACGAATTTCAAGTTGGAGTCTGAGTTACATGACCCAGAAGCTGCTGCATGCTGTCCAAGATTCCAGTCTAAGCTACTCATTTCAAATGCATTTGGCCCACATCCTTCAAATCTTTTCTATCCAATTACCTTTTGAAGGTTGTTAACGTACTTGCCTCAGCCACTTCGTCTGGCAGTGCATTCCCTATACTGACCACTCTCAGGGTGTAAAAAAGTACCCCTTAAGTTCCTATGAAATCTCTCCTCTCTTACCTTAAACCTATGCCTGCCAGTTTTTTCTTTATAGTAAATTATATTAGTAATATAATCAAAATATTAATAGTAATAAAAGTAAATTAATAATGCAATAATCATGATAGAATTATCAATGCAAAATGCAAAAAAATTGCAGATACAATTAATATGAAATAACAATAGAAAATACAGATGGAGAGACTCAGTAAGTCAGGCAGAATCTGTGAACAGAGAAGCAAAAGATATTTCAGTTCAATGACCTTTCAACAGAACAAATACTGAAAAAAAATGGGGAAATTGAAGCATTCGTTAGACACAGAAGATTGGGAAAATTGTTATTTGTCGAGAAGAGGAGAATATGAATGGAGAGAAGGAGCGCCATGATCAGAGGTTACTTTCCAGTTCATCCTCCACACACACTGCCTGACCTGCTGAGTAATTTCAGCATCTGCTCTTTCTATTTGAACTTCTAACCTTACTTCACCATATCTCCACTTGACATATCTTTCAACTGACAGCCACATACACACACATCAGCCCTGCTATACCAGTGAGGCTGGGTCAATGAGAGTGATATTGGGATGAATCGGAAATGGTATGAACCAGGGAGTCCATTTCCTTTAATTATTACATTGATGTATCCAATGAGGTGAAACATGTTGGCCCCCAGATCAGTAAAAATTGATGTAGAAGAATGGCCAATTTGAAGAACTAAAGATACATTTTTTTAAAAAAAGATACGTAAGTGCTGAAAGCTGACTAGGAGAGAGTTCTGGAGGAATTGTGAAGTATGCAATGCAAGAGGTTTTATTCTATCCATTACTGAATCCCAAGGTGATTCACTAGACCAATAACACAACCTCCCTTTTCAAAGCACAGTATGAGAGCCCAGGAGAAAGTTGCTAGTGGATTAGAATTCCTGGAAGACAGAAATAGATAAAGGAGTTTTAGGAATCTATACATTTTAAGTGAGAACAGAAAGAATATTGAAGTTAATGAAACTTACAACATGAGAGGGAAGTACAACTGGAGATCGAGACTCTCACATGCAGTTAGCGCAAGCAATTAATGTCAGAATTATCCTTCAGTGCAATAATCAATGGATTGTATGGCTTGCAATGAATATAAGGAAGGCAAAGACTCTGCAGGCAAAGGGTGGAACTATTAGGGCAGGTGTTTTTCATGACTGTCTTACTAGCAATAAGCTGAGAGATCTGTCTAATTGTTTAAGTAAGTTTATATTTAGTAAAGGGAAATATGCCAGAAAAGCAATTAGTAGGAATGCACTCTCACATGAAAAGGTGTTCAACAAAATTTCTGAACATCACTCTAAATCCCATAAAGCAAAGACTGCATTAAGAGGGACTAAATATTTTAAAGAGCCTGGTCAGATTCTGACTTGTGGCCAAAAGAATAATTACTGATTATTTCTCAACAGGGATAGAGAAAAGAGAGTTAGAATTAGTATAGATAAAGTGGTGAAAAAGGCACATGAAATGCTTTTCTTCATTGGCCACAACATGGAGTACCTGAGTGGGGACATCATATTACCCTTGCACAAGCTGGGACGAAGGGCTTGGTTCCCTACTGTATTACTCTATGACTATTTCCAGCTTCTGGAACACTTCACTATTTTCTCTTCACAGATAGTAAGCAATGGGGTGGTTAGGGAGAAAGCTATTGACTGTTGTTGGGCTGCTCCTAGGGATCGCAGAGGTGTTGGTGCCCCGATCAACTCCTTTAATGTCCTCTTCACTTGCAACTCAGCCATTCATTCTGTTCACTATCCAGAGAACAGTGGCATAATTTCCTGACACCAGTCCAATCTCCTGCACTCAGCATATTGCTCTCTCCAATTTAAAAAAAAAGAAATAACAATGCTGGAAATATAAAATAAAAATAGGGTGAACTGGAATAAATTTTTCCAATATATGGTAATCAACAAAAACCCTCTTTTTTCTTGATCTCACACACACACACCACGCCTACCCGCATACTTGCAATATTTTCTAGTCTTCTTACTCTGTTGCCACTCACATTGATCCATAACCTCCCAATCCTCCACAGCAGATCTGAAGTCAGATATCCCATGTCTCCCTGTTTGTCTCTCTCCTCTTTCACTCTTAATTCTACCTTCTCATTCCTATTGCTTTTTAAAATTCAATCTACTTTGACAAATGCATTGAAATGAAAAACTTCCTGTGTTCAACCATAACTATATCACTATATACTGCATGCGCTCTCAGAAGTTTAGGGCACAAGCATTAACATTTCCCAGTGTCCCAAAATATAAACAAGGTAATTATTTCAAAATTTAACTTTATTTGGGGTAATTTTATTCTGAAAATCTTCAACAACTTATTTTCACCCATCCTTTTCCTTGCATTCTTTCTCTTTTTTATCTCAGACCAGTACGACTCAGCCTCTCTTTCTCTATTGGGTTTACAGAACCCAATAGAGAGAAAAAAAACTAGCTATCAGATTTCTTGCCCTCTCTTTCATTAATAACATAGCCTATCCTGAAAAAGAAAGTGTCAGCATGAACTTCACCTCAGTAAAAAGTTTGACATTTGTGAATTTTTGAAAAAAACTTCTGAGCAGAAACTATTAGAAACCAAAGAAGAAATATATCTTGTTAAACTGACTGACAGAACAGTTGAATTCTGGGAAATGAGGTTATCCGTGCAAGCTGAGACTGCAATCCAAATTCAGCTCACAGCATTTCAGCTCAAGGCAAAAATATCAACTCTCGATCCATCTGCCAAGATACTGGACTCCCACAATTCTATTAAAACAGTTTCCTTCTTCCTTCTAACTCAGCAACTGTTAAAAAATTGGACATTTCTCAATGTTATTTAATTTCTTTTCGCAATGGATTGACCTTTGTATCTGTTAAATCCTTCATTAAAGTTTTAATGTGACACTCTTGGCATTTCTAAAGGTTTGTTTGTTGTCTGATTCAGTATAGTATTTTCAATTACATGCTTATTACATTCAAGAGAATGCATTGAAACTTGCGCTTTCACTTTACTGTGAAACTCCCGCCCTTGCTTCTACTAAAACTAGCGAGGGAAGAAAAATGTAAAGTAGCATGTTAGTATAGAATTGCACATATGTTCATAGCAATTAATGAATGGAATATCTAATACCGGCAGCTATAACGAATACGTAGTTCTGGACTGCTATGCAACAACACCTCACAAAGAATGGTGACTCTTTGGAATGGGCTGCCCAGGCTGATGAGCGAGGCTCATAATATCATTAAATTCAAAATGGTTTTAAACTAGATTTTGTTAGCAGATTAGATGCACCATATAACTAGTGAATTCTCAGTAGTGTTTTATGCTCTATCCTTGTAGATTTTTCTAGTCTTGCATGGGCAACATTCTCGTAAAGCAGTCTTACACTATTAGTACCGAAGATACAGTGGCAAAGATGCATGAAATAATTAATATAATTTCACAATAACTTAACTTGACATGACTATAATATTGTTACAGTCTGTTGCATTAGAGTGTAAAATTATTATTTTTCTAGTAATTTAACTTTTACTATGTTTGCTCGTATCGTTATATATATGCAATTGCTCAGTGAATTGTTTAGTAATTGTAGTATAGCTGACAGTGCATTTTCTAGTTGCTTCTTAGTTTACTGCACCAGGTGTCATGTCACTTTAATCTGGCTATTTCATAGGTAATTTGTTATCACAGTGGCATTGTTATCTTTCTAGTCTGAGCTAGTTTTTACTAAAGATCAGCCACGATTTTGTTGTTCTTTGTCTTTTTTCTTTGTTCATTTATTTGCTCTTATAACACCTAATAAATGGCCGTAAACAACAAATTTTATACCTCATTCTTGACTTCTGAAGCACCTTTGGATCGCAAAATTACTCAAATCCAACAACTTGCACAGGTGCTACCTCATCTACTGATTATTTCACACATTTTTTGT
This sequence comes from Hemitrygon akajei, assembly GCF_048418815.1. Taxonomy (NCBI): domain Eukaryota; kingdom Metazoa; phylum Chordata; class Chondrichthyes; order Myliobatiformes; family Dasyatidae; genus Hemitrygon; species Hemitrygon akajei. The sequence goes on from NC_133135.1 coordinate 25,252,588, forward strand.
TTCTATTTCTTATTTTTGGGAGCTGCAGTTTTCTGCTCCCTGTTTCACTTACATTTTGTATTCTGGTACTCAAACAATCCAAGGGCAAGTTCAGGAAAACAAATTAAATGCTTAATAGTATTTACATAAACAAATGATATTCCTCTTTCTATCCTCACCTAAATAATTATGGGGAATTCAGTTATCAGGGAGCAGTTCATTTGAACAGAATAAACATTTTTCAATTTACTGAAAAGTGCTTTAAAGACTTTTCATTGATTCCTATCCTCTATCATTTTCCATTACTGAGAAAGCAAAATGATCTGTAATCTCTCGCCGCCACTCTGAACAAGAGATCATTTACTCCGGAAATAAATTCTTAGCTTCCCTTCTAATAGATAAAGGTAGCCTTAATTTAATAATTAATGGGCAAATAAACTCAGTTATGCTTAAGATGGCACAGCCTATTTTCCAAGCATGCGAAAAATGCTGAAGAAAACCTAAACAGGATTTCAAAAATTAGACAAGAAAATCTGCATTTGCAGGGAATCCAAGCAACACACACAAAATGCTGGAGGAACTCAGCAAGCCAGGTAGCATCTATGGAAAAAAGTAAATCTGAAGAGTCCTGGCCTAAAATGTCGACTGTTTACTCTTTTCCATAGATGCTGCCTGGCCTTCTGTGCATCTTGTGTGTGTTGCTTTTAAAATTTAGACAAAAGTTGTCTTTAATATATTAGTAAACCTGGAATAAGTAGACTACCTCATTAGTAGAACAAGTCATGCATATTTGGATGCATGCATTAGATTTGTAGCAAATATCCTGAGTGGCATTTTTGGTACTTCCTGCGAAATTCCTGAGGAAGTTTTAAAAAGCAAGGTATAATAACCAAAAATTAACTTTTCTTTTTCCTTGTGGAAACTATAGAGAGGGTGCACAGGAGATTTCAAGGATGTTGCCTGGATTGGGGAGCATGCTTTACGAGAATAGGTTGAGTGAACCTGACCTTTTCTCCTTGGAGCAATGAAGGATTGGATACGACCTGATAGAGGTGTATAGGATGATGAGAAGCATTGATCATGTGGATAGTCTGAGGCATTTTCCACGGCTGGAATGGCTAACACAAGTGGGCACAGTTTTAAGGTACTTGGGGATGTACAGAGGGGATGTCAAGGGTAAGTTTTTTTACGCAGAGAGTGACGAGTGTGTGGAATGGGCTGCTGGTGACTGTGGTGGAGTTGGATACAATAGGGTCTTTTAAGAGACTCCTGGACAGGTTCATGGAGCTTAGAAAAATAGAGGGCTATGGGTAACCCTAGGTAATTTCTAAAGTAAGTACATGTTTGGGACAGCATTGTGGGCCGAAGGGCCTGTATTGTGCTGTAGGTTTTCTATGTTTCTAAATAGGGAGCTATGCATCCCATTAAATCTATGACAGTTTACAGAGCAATCCTAATATACCCGTTCCTTGTCTTCTCTACACAAGAGATTCTGCAGATGCTGGAAATCCAGATTAACACACACAAAATGCTGAAGAAACTAAGCGGGTCAGGCAGCACCTATGAAGTTGACATTTCGGGCCATAACTGTTCATTATGTCCTAATTAAGAGTCTCAGCTCAAAACATCGACTCCTTATTCCTTTCCATAGATGCTGCCCAACCTGCTGATTTCCTCCAACATTTTGTATGTGTTAGTCTGTCAGCTATTCTCTCTGACATACCCGTTAATTCTATACCCATCTACATTAAGGGCAATTTGCTGTACCCAATTAACCTACCAACCAGCACATCTTTTGGATGTAGGATGAAACCAGAACATGCAGGAGGAACCCATATGGTCTCTGGAAGAACATGCAACCCACACAGGTACCAGGAAAGATCAGGACTGCTGGAGCTGTGAGATGGCAGCTCTCTGCTGCATTACTATGCCAGCTTCAGCATAACGACCACCAGGCTAGGCTAAAAATTCAAGAGAAAGGAACTAGCATTCATCTGTACAGGGAGAGGGAACCAAGTGATTGTGATAATTTGAGTATGTTTCACAAGTCTTAAGAGAGCAGGGAGGTGGCATGGGACACTAGTACCATCTGGAGCTTCAGACACACTGAGGATTGATGTTCATGATTATGAGAGCAGAACAAATAGTAATGGAATCAAAGACTTTTCCAACAGCCATCAGGTCTGAGAGCGCAGAGCAAAAGAGAACAATTGTCATTGTCAGCAAAGAAAAAAGAAATCCAGTATAAGATAATTAAAAAGGAAAAAAACTAGACTATGCCCTTCAAAAAGGTTCAGAAGGTTGTCATAGCTGGGGGTGGTAGTGGGGATAAGCTCCCATTACTTATAAAGTGATCAAATGGCTTCTGTCTCTAACAGCCTCTGACAACCAAGTTTAACTCTTGGCCTTCACGTGTGGCTTAGCTACTAGGCCCGGTGGAACTATTTCTACTGACAAGAGAAGGGGCAAAGGCAGACCACTGGTGCCTCAAAACCAGTTGCTTCGAGCAGGTGGGGCTCATCAGCCTTGGACAGCAGCCCACCTAGGAGAAGGAAAACTCTGATTTTAAACCTCCGCTGCCTTGCAACCATACCCACCTATGGGAAAGGCTTCGGGAGTAAACCCCGAGGAAGAAATCCGGAGCTGGGGTGCCTAAGGCAGTTTGATGTCACTCTGGCAGCCTATGCAACGACACTGGTGCCAAGCTGTATCGGCGCTTGCCCTTCCCTTGGACTACATCAGTGACGTGGAGAGGGGGAACGCGCTGCGTGGACAACAGCTGATTCTTCATACCTTCCTGCCCAGGCTTGTGTCCTAGAGAGGACACAGTCCACTAGAGGCACAAACTGTGATCCCCTGGGATTGACAGCTGCCTACTATTACTCAAAAAGAGTAATTGTAGGCAGCTGTGTTCTGATCTTGGCCGTGTTCTCTTGATTTTCCCATAATTCTTGAATCTCTGGTAGTCCAAACATGTGTCTACCTCTACCTTGAATATAGGCCATGATTCTGCCTTCACAGGTCTCTATGGCAGAGAAATCCAAAAAATTTATGGCCTCCTAAAAGAAGAAGTTCTTCCTGATGTCCGTACTCTAAAACTCTCATTCCAGACAGCTTCTATGAGGGAAACCACTTCCCAGCCAAGAACATTCAGAATCTTACACATTTCAATGGGAATAATGGGTGGAGTCAGCAAACCAAAGGCTATGATAGTCTGAGCAAAGGATAGTAAAGATGCCTATTAATGCCTCCAAAGAAGAAAAAAATATCTTATCTGCAGTTTCTACAAAAGTTGTTTCAGTCAGTTGACATAAATCTTCAGAAACCATAGGTGTTTAGGTTGCTTCTCAAGCATCCCCTTTTTTCACTTTTCAGTTCTCATGGATTTTGTATCCCATGTGTCCAAGGTCACTTGCACCCCATCTTTTCTCAGAATTAACAGTCATTAAACTTGCTATTAAATTTGTGATTGAATTCCATGTACTTCTATTTCCACTCTGTAACTTTCTAGCTTCTAGCAAACTGTCTCACAAAAGTCTAAAGATTACACACTTGAAGTCCTCAATTGATCCCAAACCTGTTGTTTTGAATGGAACAATTTCCAGATTTTTGCTTCACTATAATAAAGTTGCATATGGTAAAATATGGCTCTGAAAGGCAATATGCTTCTATATCTCCTCTGAGAAGATGAGAATACTATGGGTAGGCTAGCACTTGAGAATTAGGTATTTCATAGCATAGGAAAGCTCAGAGAAGAGATTATTTAAAATTACAGATATATATGGTCCCCCAAAGCAAGCACTTGGCTCAAACAAGCTTTTAAGATCTAACTGAGCCTCTCTCCATATTTCCCTTTTCAAATTTACCAGCATTGTTCAGCGTTCCCTTCCCCCTCCTTTACTAATCCAGCCTCTAAAATGCATCCATGTCATTTGTTTCACTCATTCCCTGTGGGAGTGAGAGGCACATTCTCACCATTATAAAGAGGTAACAAAGTATCTCCTGAATTCTCCATTCGATTTATTGGTAACTATCTCGTACTACTGGTCTCTCGAAATGCTCTTTATCAACACATTACATAATCTGGAAGACCTCTATTAGGTCACCCCACCGCCTGAAATTCTCAAGAGAAATGAGATCCGTATATCCTTTCTTGACATCTCTACCCCTATAATTCTCCTTTAATCCTTGTAGATGTTTTTCTGCACTTGTTTCAGTCCTTCCATAGTCTTTACACACCAACCTCAGTATTTGGCTCTTATGGTGCAGAGAATGGTTTTAAGATTCTGTATATAAATAATCACTTTTCCAGGGAGCTGTTTATTCATAACAGCGAGATACCAAGTTAACTCCTCTCCTTTAACACAGTAAAGGGCTATTTAATTTTAGAGAACAAACGCTGTGCAATTGCCTATTTTTAAGCACTGCCATATTTAAAACATACAATTGACATCATCTCCTTCCCTGGTGGCAAAAAAGAGAAAATCCAGAGTATTTTCCAAGCATGGGCACACACAACAGATTGTTCCTCCTTCGATTCAAGTGAACCTGCAGGATAAAACTCTACAAAATGTTGGAACCTTCTCCCAGGCCTAGGCACTGCACCCTGCTACCTTTCTTGGCTGATTGTTTCTGAGGCGCCAGCTGGAGATCTTTTTGATTGATGAGACACGCTGTGAGGTTATCTGCAAAACATGGCTCCACCGGTTACAACACTCTCCAATGCCCAACCCTACAGAGCTGGCTGTGTGTCAGTCCATGGCAACACTACTGAGCAGAGAGCCTTCATTCAGTAACAACATGAGCGCTTGTAGTTGGATAGCAAGCTCAAATCAGAACTTGGCCAGATTTGTATCTTTGTACCCTTAGGCTAATGGAATACACTGTAGTGCCAGTTCAGTTGAGGTCAGGCATCAGCTCATACTGTTAGGTCAATATTTTCCATCTAAAAAAATGCTTGTGAATTTATATTATGATCACAACAAACTGAAACGCATCTTAAAAACAAAAGTGATAATTTCTTTCTTTCACTGTTTCCAAAGCTTTTTTGGCTATCTACCAGTTTTCATCTAAGAGGCTGGCAGGTGCCTTTCTGTTAAGATCCTGGTATTATGTTTAAAATGAGGGAAATCCTTGTAGTTAGTGACTAAATTCCACCTGCCACCTTTCCTCAGAGCACAACTAAACAAGTGAATATGGGCATTAATCCAATCATTTTAGACTAGATCCAAACTTTGACTGAATACCAGTAATTACATACTGTAACAATGAATGGCTTAGAGTATTTAAGACCATAAGATATAGGAACAGAATTAGGTAATTTGGCCCATCAAATCTGCTCTTCTAATTCATCTTGGTTGATCCATATTTCCTCTCAGCCTCAATCTCCTGCCTTCTCCTCATATCCCTTCATTCCTGACCAATCAAGAATCTAAACCTTTTTAGTTTGTCCCAATATATTAACCGAAGCTTTATTCAACAAGATGTCTTAAAGTTCATATACTGCACTTGTAATCATCCATCATTAGTATCAAATTGGAAATACTGTTTCTAGTATATTGCAGAGCGAACGCCAAAGGGGGCCATGTTTTGGATGTGATCCTACATGATGGGCAGAGCAACATGGTAGTGTAGCAGTTAGCGCAGTTCTTTACGGTGCCAGCTGTAAGATCGAGGTTTGATTCCTGATTCCATCATCAGTTGTCACCCCCTCAACTGTCTTGCATCTGAATTTGAATTCCGCAGAAGACCCTCCAAATCCAGTTTCCATAACCCCTTAAAGCAATTGTACTGTGAAGAGAGTCCTTGATGAGGATGGCTTGGACCTAAATGCTGGAGTAACTGAAGCAAGGATTGAGACACAGTATCAAAGTGGACCGAGAACTGAGCGTAAAACAAACACAAAGAAGAAATTACTAGTAGGCTTACCATTGAGCAGCAAACCTCAGTTCAAGTGTTCCTTAAATACGCAATTCCTGGCACCCGAAACGTGATTACCGATTAGTGGGACTACCCTGAACCCTTAAAGGGGCTGCACCAGATATCCATGCTCAGGGGAGCTAGAACATCTAAATCCTGGAAGCAGGCATGGTCGGGAGTGTCTTGTAGCATCATCATTACTGCTCTGACACAACTTGTCCTTTGCTTTTCTCCCATTCCAAGACATCGAAGTGGCAGCACTTAAAAAAAAAGGTTCTTCTAGCTCGCCATCTGAATAGGAAGATGCAGTATTCTGATATACTTTAAGTATTTTCTTGAGCAGTGACTGAGATCATGGAATTGTTTTCCATGTTACCTCAGGGGCAGCTTCAAGGAAGTTCAAATTAGAAGAGGCTTGCAGATTTAGACAGTGGTAATGTTTTGATTTGGCACTTTACACTTAAACAATGTAAAATATTGTAGTACACATAATACACGAGTACCTATGAAGGTAAGGATAAAATCTATATATGAATCACACATAAATAACAAAATAAAGTGCATTAATATTAAATATTATAAGGTATGGAACAGATTAACCAGTAATACTTTGAATATGATGCAACATATAAAGTACTCGACATGCTGTTGAAGAGGGAATTCCATGATTTACACTCAGTGACAGTAAAGGACTGGTCATATATTTTCATGCGGCTGGTGCTGCAGTGGCATCCACACCAGACTTCAAGGTGAGTGGTTCCAGCTTTGAATCTGGTTGGGTCCCTGCACACTCTCCATCCATGCCTGGTTGAGCATTGAACTAGCAACTTGGCTTCAGAGAAAAAAAGTCAGATAAAAACACTAAAAAAAGGCAAGGTTGCTGCCTGATGCTGCGTAAGGCGCAGAAAGGAACAACAACAATATATATTTCCACGTTAGCTTCAGATATTAGGCTTGCAGCTATACATCTGTATATTTTTTATCCTAAAGACCTTTTACAAAATCCATGCCAGGGGCCAAGATTTCACTAACAGGACTGCCCATACCACCCTCTGGCCTCTCCTTCCCAACCTGCTCATCTTTCTTCTTTGGCTCAAAGTCCAAATGTCTTAATTGCCTAGAACTGTGCAAAGTGCAGGATATCAAAACCATCTAAGGGCTTGTCTCAGATCAGCATAGGCAGCCGAAGTGTACTTCCTTCATGCTGGTGACTTGCTTAAAACAACATCGAGAACTTAAGCAGCATTCATCATATAGTCATTTGCCTCACTTCTGACTATTTCACAGAGGTGTCATCAAAATCAAGATCAGGATTCAAGTTATTCATTATGTTTACATCAAAGCAAACAGTGAAATGCATCATTTACATTCACAACCAACATACCTGAGGGTACTCTGATGGCAGCCCGGAAGTGTCACCACACATTCTGGTGCCAACATGGCATGCCCAGAATGCTTGTCTGATCAACTATCTACTTTAAGAATAAAGATGGGCTGACTGCTACCTGCTTACTTTGCTCCCCTGTGTGAGGAATTAATTGCAGCTGCAGGCCAGTTGACAGAATGGAAGGAATATTTTGGGAGATTTATCCATACCCTCTGAGTGGCATTACAGCAGGCGAAGTTCACGTACCTGCCAGCATTAGCAAAGAAGCTGTCACTGGTTTGTTGCATTTATATGCTGCTCACTATGGGAGCCTGCAAATGCCTTCAGTAAAACCCTGGAAGGACACCGGTCGCAGTGGCAATGACTTTGACAACTGCTGGTAAAGTGCAGAAACCAGTGCAGGATGCAATCTTATTTCTCTAAGGACCTCCAGTGTATTCCTTCTTACTTGCCCATCAGTTCCCAATTTAATTCCTTTTGCCTCTTTACCCATACAAAGGGTAATACAATGTTGTCAATTAAGCTACCAGGACATCTTTGGGTGTGATGGATATTCACTATCCAGGGTCGTGGGGCATTTTTGCCAAGCTCAGCTTTCTAATGCTGCAGCTGACACTTCTACATAACAATGTAAGAACGTAAGAAATAGGAGCAGTAATCGACCATTTGGTTTGTTGAGCCTGCTCTGCCATTCAATAAGATTATGGCTGATCTGGCCATGGACTCATCTCCAGCTACCTGCCTTTTCCCCATTATGCTTGATTCCCCTAAAGATTCTTCTAGAGGAAAAAGGGTTGCTTTTGAGTAAGTTAAACTTTCAACCAATATTCTTTGTTCAGCTTCTTGTTGTAAACAGGAGCCAGTTTTCAATTCTTAATGTAAATGGCAAGCAAATATCAGTCTGAAGTTAAAAGGACAGTTTCCCAAACAAAAGGCACTGCCTACAGAGCACAGTTTACTAGCTCACAGCATGTGGCTGACCGCTCAAGAGATGTAGTGTAAGACAATGGGTTATGTTAATTGGCCTCCATCAGACCAGACAACACTGACTAAGTTATTTAGTACGAAGAAATTTGCAGACCAGACTGATACTATCACTTAGCACATCAAATAGTTTATATATCAGGTGGTGGCATCCGTTAGTCTCGCGAGACCATGGATCTGCGCCTGGAGGGTTTTCAGGGCGCAGGCCTGGGCAGGGTTGCATGGAAGACCAGCAGTTGCCCATGCAGCAAGTCTCCCCTCTCCACGCCACCGATGCTGTCCAAGGGAAGGGCAAGGGCCAATATACCTTGACACCAATGACGTCGCAGGAGTTGCCAGAGCAAGGTTGAAGGCAAAGTTGGACTGCCTTAGGGACTCCAGCTCTGGATTTGTCCCTAGGGTTTATTCCCGAAGCCTTTCCCATGAGTGGGTATGGCCACAAGTCAGTGGAGGTTTGAAATCAGAGTTCTCCCTCTCTTAGATGGACTGCCTTCCCAGGCTGACAAGCTCCATCTACCCGAATTGATATATCAATAGCTGGGGGATTTGTGTACTCAGAGGGTTGGCCTTTACTGCATTAATACTGGGCATTTGGGATCTCTTTCTGCAGAAACTTATAGACCAAATATGTGAAAAAGTATCTGAAAAAGATCACATGCATGTGGTCACCAAGTAGCAATATACAGTACAAACGTAAGAGAGAATTCAGGCTTCTTAGGAATGGTCAAGGGACAAAAAGAAAAATGGAATCCATCCCTCTGCACCTTCAATTCCTACGACTGATTCATCTGCAACTCATAGGCATGTCTTTTTAACTTATTGGAATTGTACCTGTGTTTTAGAAATGTTTTGGAATATGAGATAGACATATTCTGCATCTTTTAAAAATGTTCTTAGAATTTTATCTAAATTTAAACATGTATCACTAAAAATAAATGAACTGTGTTAGACTATGTTGTGAGTAGGAATGATCTCCTCCTTGATATGAAGAGGGGAAATCCACTGCTCAATAGTGAGCATTGGCAGCTAAACTCATTGTAGAGAGTAAACAGGGAAGTGATCTAGCCTTTGAAGAGTAGGTGGCTACAGTATAACCTCTTTTTAATGAATATACCCATAGCTATCTATATTGGATAGAATGTAAGATCTTTGTTTGAGTTCAGAACTTTGCAGACAGTAAACCCAATCCCATCGCATAGGATAGGCAAGAAAACTGGAACACTTAATGGTTATGATATGAGAAGTTGCACAAGCAAACTCTCGTGGACATCCTCTCACACACAGAAATGCATGTAAATGCTCATTATTTACTGGGAAATTCCCCAATCATGCCTTCAGCCATCTCAAGCAACTCTGTCATTTGATGTTACTTCCACTAGGAAATTCCCAGGGAATGTCAAAAAACCATAACCCATGAGCCAAGTCATCAAAACCCCTGATACACCATGTTGAATGTTGCATAGAAACACAAGTAAATAAGAACAATAAGACCCTCCAGACTGCCTGACTCTTCAATATGATCATGACTGATCTGGTCTAGGCCTCATATCTTCTTCCGTGCAAGTATCCCATAGCCATCAATTCTCTGATCATTCAAAGAAATTCCTCTTTAAATACCTTCAGTATTTAAAGCTTCCAACTTGCCTCTTACAAGGAGACTGGGTCATGAAACATGAAGCCCAACGTACCAGCTTAAATTCAAAAGGTACTTGACTGGAAATGACTTTCCAGTTCATAGTAAAATTTGCTATCAAAGTGCATATACTGTGTTACTGATGCACCATCAATAACTCACTCTGAGACGTAAGAAGCGAGATATCGGCTTTTATTGACTGGAAGAATGAACAACACTACATCCTGGAGAATGAGGCCGGGCTCAGGCCTCAATCTCCTTTATACAGGGGTCTGTGGGAGGAGCCACAGGAGCAGTCCAGACAGGTATATGTAGTTCACCACAGTTACCATATACTACCTTGAGATTCAGGCATTTACAGATATAAATAGAAATACAATAGAATTTTATGAAAAACTACACATGTTTAAACAAAGAATGATAAACAGAACTGTGTTGATAACATTAATACTGAGACCATAAGTTACAAAGTGTCCTTGAAATTAAGCCTGAGTGTCACAGAATCAAGTCGTAATAGTGGTGACTGAAGTTATCTCATGCCTGTTCAGAAGGCTGAGAGTCTAAACTGTTCCTGAACCTGAACCCAGTGCTACTGTACCTCCTACTTAATGGCATAGCAAGAAGAGGGCATGAACTGGATGGCGGAGGTCTTTGATGAAGGATGCTGCTTTCTCTTGACTGTGCTCAATGGTGAGCAGCTATTTGCTCATGATGCACTGGATGTAGTCACCTCTTTCTGTAACTTACTCACACTCAAATCTTTGCACTGACTCATTAAAATTCCCCCGTAGTTTTGGAGATATATCAGTTCCAAAGATTATATACAACAAATCATCTGAATAGCTTTAAATCGGGGTACACCTATCACTTGCTCATAATCAGCCTAGCACCCATTCCCTTCATTCTCCACATCAGAAGGTACTGACTTATTGAAATTCAAGATTTAAGATGGTTCATTATCATTCTTTAGTACACGAGTGTAAAGGAGAGCAAAATGATTGTTACTCTGGATCTGACGCAGCACAAAAAACTCTTTTGGGAAGTTTCTGGGCAAAATGTAATGAGAAAATAATTTAGAAATGGTCAATTAAGTGGAAAACAAGAAAGGAAATGGGGAAAAAACACCTCTGACTAGTATAGCAGAAGCAAGTAAAAAAAAGGATTGAAAAAGGAAGACATCTGTAACTGCATAAGGAGAGTAATCTAGAAAGGAAGAAGGCCTATAGAGATGGAGCCTCTAACTCTGTCTCTGCTGGTATTACTGTGAGAATGTTCTCTAATTCAGGATTAAGCATGTACAAATAATAATCTTCCGGTAACATGGAGGCACAATGATCACAGCGGTTTCAACGGGGCCGACCAAAGTTACTATTCTCTTTTTAAATGTATTTTTGTACAATCACAGGACCCTAGTGGATGTTAAGAATTGGAAGTACTGCAGGTCCATCCCATCAGCAAGTTGCTCGTGGGCAGAGGAACTGAAGATCGTGCTGTTGCCTGCTCAGAGAGGCATCACAGGAGTCAATGCACAAAGGCAGTGTGCAGTCTAATGGCAAGTGATCATCTTAGTCACCTTTTTTTGTTCTTAAAAGACCCTGTTGGACATTGTTAATGTGCAAAGGTGCAAGTCCGATTCACTGATTTATTAGCAGATGGCACAGCAGACGGCAGGGGAGCACCTTGGCCCTGAACTGAGGCTGTTTTGTTTGGCGGTATTTATAGGTGTTCAGGTATGGTTGTATGACAATTAAACTTGAACAAAAGATCAATGAGTGTGTCATAGTACAGAAACTAAATCAGTTTAGCAAATAACACCTTATTCTATCAGTAGCATGGGCTCATTCGCTTGAACATTTCAATTTTGGCCTACAATGCTGTTTTATGTTTTAAATGGCTGAAGTGTCCCAAAAGCAAATGTACTTTAGCACATTTAATAAAAATAACTGTGCATGAGAGAGCAGCATCCAGTCCCAAGTAAAGGATAATGTGCTACGTTGACAGAATCCACACAATGAATAACAAATTCTATAATAAATGAAGTCTAGTGTGTGTCCAGTCGAATCTTACTCACCTGTAAATATTGGTGAATGTGCCATGACGCCTGCTTTCCATCATTCACAGACTCAACAGTGGTGTTAGCCAAACCCGTGATATCTCCACCTGCAAAGACCCAGGGCTCACTTGTCTGCATGGTCTCTGCATCAACATCTAAGTAGCCCCATCTGTTAAACTTGATATTCGCCATGGCTGCTTTCACTGTAATAATGGAAATTAGAAAGAAGCTTAGTGATCTCGAAATTCATGCTCAACACAGATCAAAACCAGAATTACTTGTCTTTTTAGTATAAAGGCTTAACCTGATGTGTGAAATTATTAGCGAGGCTTATGACAAGTATTCAACTTTGTAAAAATATAGTCAAGAAAAAAAATCCATTCCACAGCAGAGTGCCAAATGAATATAAAATAACTTCCTCAAGCTGGCAGAACCACAATTCGATTTAATAAAAAATGCGTTGCTTGAGTGGAACATCACCAATAAGCTATTTCAAAAAATATCTGATAACATTAGAGTTCAAATTGTAGCCTTTGAATATTATCATTCGAATTTTACTTAAGGGTATAATTTTGCCTTTCTGATGAAGGACAAACATTCCTCTCTCTCTCTCTCTCTCTCTCTAGACTGGACGGTAATCTCTATTGCCTTCCACACAATCGCAGGTCATTCTATTCCACCTTGCTTACACCATGAATCTTACTTAATTTTTTCCACTGCCTGTTTTTAATCCAATATTCCTTGGGCAGGACAATTATAAAACCTGATATAAAATGGCATGCAGAACGATGTTTTTAAGTCTGTTCCAGGGAGTGGGTAGCACCCGAAAGGCAGCATTCATTTTGTTTTCACTCTTGTTCAGATGTCATATGAAAGGCACAAGGTAATATCACATTGTATTTGTGCAACTTTTTAAACCTAGAATGAAAATTGGCTCATTGATGTAGAGTTGCATAAATGGGTCTTTTATCAGGTTGGAAGGATCTAACTAGTGGAGTGCCCAAGAGATCCGTTCTTGTCTCTCAGTTATTTACAATTTCATAAGATGACTTGGAGAGAAGGGCAGATGTAAAGTATTCAGTCTTGTCAATGACATGAAAGTAGTTGAGAGGGCATGATACTAAGGGGATATTGAGACTATTCCACTAGATGTAGGAAGTTTGAGACAATGGACAAGAAAAAACTTGTCAAAAGTTATTTAATGTGTGAGAGTGTAAAGTTATACACTTCACTAAGAGGAATCTAAAGACAGACTATTATCTAAATGGAGAAAGATTGCAATTGAATGAAGTACAGAAAGAGCTAGGTGTACTTGTGCACAAATTACAACATATTACTAGTGGTTAGGATGGCAAATGGCATATTGGCCTTTATTGAAAGAGGATTGCATTTGAGAAAGAGGAAATATTGTTAAAAATGTGCAGAGTAGTGGTGAGGCCTTACTTTCTGTGCTGTGCACAATTTTAGTCCCTTTATTTAAGAAAGGATAGACTGGCATTGGTGAAATTCCAGACAACATTCAGTAGTCTCATTTCTGGGATAAGAAGGATGTCTTCTCACAGATGGATAAAAAAAATTATACAGTATCTATATTCTTTGGAGTTCATAAATAAAAAGGTATGATCAAGATCCTTAGGGGACATGACTAAGTAGATGTTGAGATGTTTCAATTAGTAGGAAAATCTCATAAGATACAGTTACAACATTTGGGAGCTTAAAATTGAGTTATATAGAAACTTCTTACAGGAGGAAGAAATAAATTATTGTAAGATTAAACAATTGAAGAAATGACACCGAAGAAGAGTTGATGGTTGGTGCAGATCGGCCTTAATCATACTGTATAGTGGGATAGGCTTGATGGATCAAGTAGTCTATTTCTTCTATTCTTTTATATTGCTATTTTCTCAAGCAAACCACTTTTAAAACACATCATTGTTTTCTCATCAAATCTCATGGTGGTATATAGTACTTATGCCTCTGGTCATTTCATGCCATTCAGGGTTTAATTGTAGACTGGTGGACTATAGGTAAGTCAACATGGAAATGACCGTGTAACTAGATATGTAGAGGCATCAAAAGACTCACTAAGATAGTGGGTAGGTGAAACTTTTTCTGTTTTGCTTCTCTCTGTTCTAACATTGTCTATACATTTGTATAATATTTATGCACATTTTTATTCAATGAGAGAAAAAATAAATGGAAGATATTGGTACTCAGCCAGTCAAATTTTATTGTGCTGAGAGGAATGTAAAGTTAAAATTTGAGATCTATCAGAACTTAAACATCTGGATTAGACAAAGCATCATCAACTTAAAACATTAACCACGTATTACATAGAAAGTGCCTGGCAGACAGCATTTTTTTTATTTCAGATTTCTAATGTCTTTGGAGTTTTGTGAAATGATCTTATTGTCTAAATAAATGATATTTTACTAAAATTACATCAAGGAGCTAGTGGAGCACAACAATACATAAGGGTAATTCTAGTTCCATTATCCAAATACATTTGTGGGGATTGTTAGTGCAGGACTTTGATCTTAGCTTTCCAGTCAAGGATCAATACCAATATGTATGAACTGCAGAAATTCACTGGCAATAGTTACAGATGATTAACACTACAATAGTTAGTTTACATAAGATATGGTTCACTGCACTATTTCCAACAATAGGGCCTGGGAGAATAAAAAGCAGATTGTGTGTCCAAAGCATCATCACAGTAAAATATGAGATAGTAAAAGCATGTTTGACAAGAAAATAGCAAATGTAATGTGATGACAGCAACTGGATATAGTGAAAATGTAAGAATTCAAGGCTAAAGTGTAGTTTAGTACCAGGCTTAGTTTTAAATCAACTACAAATCTAAACTGAATCCAAAAATTGCTGGAATTGCTCAATGGATCATGCAGAATCTATAGAGAGTGAGAAAGAGATGGTTTTAATGTTTAAAGTCAATGATCTTTTGCTAAACTCCTGCTGAGTATTTTCAGGATTTTTTTGTTTATATTGCACATTTCCAGCAACCGTGTTGCTTTGCCTTTTATCTTTGATCTAACTTTGCGTCATTTAACCCAAGGTACCTCATAAATAATTGACAATGGATTCTGTTCTTAATTTAAAATTACATTGCATGTGGTAAGAAAAATAAACATTGTTAATCAATAAATTCATAACTGCATTATGTGGAATCAAACTTTTTCATTAGGATGCCAAGTAAAAATCATATTAGTCCACAACTTCTATGTCTCTTGTTTCAATTTTACAACAATAGGTGATGAAACAATGCATCTTTATAGGGTAATCCAGACCTGCAGTCGAAATGGAGTAATTGATAACATAAACAGCTGCCAAATTTAACTACCACTGTCTCATTCCTTTATTGTGTCTGTTGCCATCGTGGCACAGTTCTCTTCTAAAAGAACACATTCTCTAAATGAATTCAGGATATTAAAAGTGTGGAATTATAAAACATTATGAATCATAGTGTCAATCAATTTGCTGTAATTTAATTGATGCCCCTTAATATCAGACACATAGTCAAGATAACCTTTTAAATTGTTTAAAAATCTTAAAATGGTACTTTACTAACATTTATGGTTTAGTCATGATAATGGATGTTGATTGAATATAAATCATTAAAATATTAATTGACAATTTTATTTTGAATTCTGTATTTGCAGAGAATCACTGGCATTTTTAGAAGTAACAGCAAGGACGAATGGGATTTTGTTCTCATATAAACAATTAAACAGCATTAAACATGAATAAATTAAGATCAAGTTCAAGTTTATTGTCATTCAGCTATATTGATTAATTGATTGGTTGAGATACAGTGCAGAACAGGCCCTTCTGGTCCTGTGAGCCACGCTGTCCAGCAATCCCCCAATTTAACCCCAGCCTAATCACGGGACTATTCACAATGACCAATTATCCTACCAACCGGTACATCTTCGGACTGTGAGAGGAAACCGGAGCACCCGGAGGAAACCCACCTTGTCACAGGGATAACGTATAAATTCCTTTTATATGTACTGTACTGTTGTGCTAACTACTATGCTACCATGCCATATGCATGTATACCACCAAACAAAATAATGTCCCTCCAGACCAAGGCACACAATACAGCACATTTAACTCACACACAACACACAAATATTACCACAAATAAATTAACAAATAATAAAATATATTCCAAGTATTTACCATACCGGTATCATAGAGGTTAAAAAACCTAATTTTCCAAATGCTCAAGTACAATCAAATAATGATGAAAGAGCTACAGGAATTTAAATTCAATAAATGAAGGCATAAATCTATTGTAAAAAGGTTACAGTAAACGTACAGAAGCCTTTGGCTAGATAACAACTGCTGTGCTATGTATGTTTTTAAGTTCTCCATTACAGTAAGAACATGAGGTCTGTAGAGACCTTACAGTATAGATTCATTAAAATATCAGAAAATGGTTCTAGGAGACATTTCAGATAGTGGATGTTTCCACGGTAACAGAGAAGGCTAAGTGGAGACTTAATGGTGATTTTTCAAATGACGAAGGTTTCCGATGGACTGAAAGGGGAAGACTATTTCCTTTGGTGCTCATCTATTATATACTGTCATTAAGAGGCACACAATACAGTTCAGAAGAATTTTCTTAAAAGGGCTTTTAAAGCATGAAGTGCTTCATTGTAAGAGATAGAAAGCATCGAATCGTTTAAGGAGAATATGGTTAAAAAATACCAAGTAAGAGAAAGATAAAGAATACCGCATGATGCAAAATGTTTAGATTGCTCCAGCAAAGAATGGGCAAAACCTTAGATGGACGAATGACTTCCCTCTGTTGTGTTATGTCAAATGGATGCATAGCATAGTGAGGGGAGCTGAAATGAGCATAGCATGCTTTCATCTTTCTGGCATCTATGACAAGCGCATTTTCCAGTGTCAAGCATTCCCCAAACTAAAACTCAATGTTATTTGCTTTAATGCATACTTGCTGACTGCCCATTACGCTGCTGGCATTGAGGGCAGTAATGAAGGCCCTCCCATCACTGGAGGTGTTCGCGGCTCCCTTCATCATGTCAGTAGCTTCCCCGGTTTTCATTACTGTCAGTCATGCAAGACCTGAGCGCAGACTCAGGAATATCTTCACCCGCAGATGGAGAAGGATTCTTCATTGCTGCTTCTGTAACAGCTTTGTTTAAGCTGTCAGGATTGTTAGCCCTGAGCCAAACCACCAAACCTGGAAGACTTGTATACCACTCATAGTATATTCTCTACCCTTTGACCTCTTTGGCATGGGTGACCCTTCTGAGCGCCAAAGCAGAATGCTTCTGCTTCAGTCAATATACGTAGCTCTCTGGATCATTGAGGCACACAAGTCTCCAAACCATAGCAAGGTCCTGGTCCTCTTGAAGGTTTTTAATGCATGAACATTCTTTTTCTTATTCTTTACAAGGTTACTAAAACATTATCATCATTTAACTATTTGCTTATGTAATGCCTGGTTCATATCTTTACTGTCATGTTGTATGTATTTCACTTTGGCAGTTCTGTAAGAGCAGTCTGTTCTGTTTTCCTGCTTGTTTGGGTTATTGTTGAAGATGAGAGATGAGGAGAAATGTCTGCCATCCAATTAGGACAGTCGGATTAAGGGGAAGTTTCTCTGGTGAAGGACACTAAGGTTGGGCTTGGAGCTTTTGTTCGAGAGGAGATGAAGAGAGAAGAGGCTGGGAAGAACCGGTCATAGCATACAATCTGGTGGGAGACCTTTTTATTCAAAATGGACTGCGAGCAACTTTCAGAAGGTGGTGTGTGCTTTCACATTGACCGAGGGCCCAGAGTGTGAGTGACCGTAAAGTTCAAGGTGGGCGCCAACTTCTGCACAGTTGACTGTTTAATGAGAATGGGCCCATTTCTTTTGTTATTCTTTACTAACCCTTTAGCTAAGATTCATAAATATAATTCCTTTAATCATATGCAGCGTACTGTCTGTTATTTTGTGGCATTAGTTTCTAACAGGGTAGCAAATCATACAGCATCCACACAAACCGGGGTTTAGGGCGGGATCGAGCGCACCTCAATCTCACGAGTTTGGCGGGGCCAAAGGTTGTCTTCCCTAGACCTACGTAGCCAAGGAAACCAGGGTGTTTCACTTAATACTGCACACTAAAATAATGTATGTGCATTGTAATGTATAGCTTTTACAAGTACCTCTTAAATCCAGTCCCTTAGGATTAAAGAACAACCTGAAATAAATCACTATTCCAGAGACAGAACAACCTACAAAAAGTATACGGCCCAGTCCATCATGGGTACAGCTCTCCCCACTACTGCGTACATCTACAAGGAGGGCTGTTGTAGGAAAGCAGCATCCATTATCAAGGGCTACCACCATCCAGGCCAATCTTTCTTCTCACTGCTGCCATTCAGAAGGAGGTACAGGAGCCTCAGGATGCACAACATCAGGTTCCAGAACAATTCTTTTCCCTCATCCATCAGGCTCTTGAACCAGAGGGAATAACTTCACTCAGCTTGACTAACCCCAACACTGAACATGGACTTACTTTCAAGAACTCTACAATTCATGTTCTCAATATTTATTGTTCACTTATTTATTATTATTAGTTTTATTTTCTTTTACTTTTTTTTGTAGTTGCACAGTTTGTTGTCTTTTGCAACTGGTTGTTTGTCCCTAGATATTGAGTGTGGTTTTTCATTGACGCTACTGCTTCTTTGTAGCTACTACAAAGGCCTGCATGAAAATGTATGTGCTTTGATAATAAATTTTCTTTGAACTGTGAATGGGAGTTAATTAACAGTAAATGCAGAAACATGTAAAAACATGTAAAAGAAAACATGTAAGCAAGAAAATCCAGCTGCAGAGGACGTTGGAGTTCAGGAATAAACAGACTGAACTGACTAGTGGTGGTGGGGGGGGGGGGGGTGTGGAGAGCAGAAAGTGATTACTAGGGTTCTGACTGGCTGCATTTTGGTTCGGAGATGGACGACATTGTGAACTGGGATAAAGTCAGAGGGCCGGTCAGATCAGACAGTGTGGTGGAAGGTTTATAGACAATAGACAATAGGTGCAGGAGTAGGCCATTTGGCCCTTTGAGCCAGCACCGCCATTCAATGTGATCATGGCTGATCATCCACAATCAGTACCCCGTTCCTGCCTTCTCCCCATATCCCTTGGCTTCGCTATCTTTAAGAGCTCTATCTAACTCTTTCTTGAAAGCATTCAGAGAATTGGCCTCCACTGCCTTCTGAGGCAGAGCATTCCATAGATCCACAACTCTCTGGGTGAAAAAGTGTTTGTTGGTATGCTGTTAACTAGTGGGGTCAATGAGTAAAGTCATGGAAGCAGTTTGCTGAAGGAAACACTTTTGCTCTTAAATAGTCCTCAACCAGTGCTGGAAGGGTATTTATCTTCTGCATTTGTCCCTCCTGACCAAAGATGCAGAGCCTAATTAGAACACTTAAGCATCCAGCCCACTCTGTGGTGTGAGCTAACTGATCAGTCTCCAATCACACTCTGTAAATGAACACAGTATGAACAGGAGGTGTCAGATTTCCTGTTTTAAATTTAAGAGTAAGATTATTAGTATCTAAATATCTAGATGTACTATACATATTAAGTAGGAAAAGCTAATATAACCATTTTATTTTTGTGCAAAACATGTTGTATAGAAATAAAGTGAGGAACAAATGATCTTGGAATTTATTTAGTCAGATAAATACATGATCAACATTTTCAGCACTTAGGCCTGAAACACTTCATCCAGTGGGGCATAGTTTCTTTAACATGGCTTGAATGGATTTTTCCTAAGATAATCAAATGGTTCACAGTTGGTCAGATTGTTAGTGTTTCATGAGTTCATAATGTAATCCATTACAAACTTTGTTCAAATTAAAAAAGGATCTTGTGCTTTCCTGGCATTTCTGATGAATAAACTCTTCTCAGGCTTCCAGCTGGGTCCAGGTATCGTCTATAACTGATGTTTCAATGATAAACTCTGAGGGCAGAGTCTGTTATCGAAACGTTCGTTATAGTCGATACCTGTACCTGGCTGAAGGCTTGAGAAGAGTTGATTCGTTTGCTCAAATTATCGACAATACACAGTTATTTCAAGAAAACATAACCTTCATTGCACTTCTCACAAGATTAATATTTTTGTACACCAGAAATAAGGAAATCCTACTATAAAAGCTACTTTAACCAATGTTTAGTCCAAAATGCTGCTCTGCTTATTAGCTTGCTTAATTAATGATTTCACACCCAACTCTAAACATGTAAGCACATGATCTAGCTCTGTAGCTCAGAACAGGACTGAGAAATAAGCGTACTGCTATCGATGACAACTTTCAGGTATGAAACTCAAAGAGGTGGCCGCTATTTATCTCCCAACCTGCATCACACGGAATATTTGCTCACTGTTGCTCTATGACTAGGTTACCTTCTGCAATTCTGACATAAAGAAGACTGAAAATTCAAAAGTACATCATTAGGTGCAGAACTCTAGGAATGTACATTATCTTTCAGTATCTTTATACACCTTACTGACGTGATTACTTAGTCATTTGTAGTGAATATGAAATAACATTAACTACCTCAGGGGTTGCATTAGAGGTGCTACAGATAGAGGCCTGGATATTGCAGTCAGAGATGAAGAGTTGGCATTCCCTTCCTAGTATCCAAGGCATCTTCAGGGAGTGGTGCCTTAGCAAGGTGGCATCCATTACTACGGATCCCCACCACACAGTACATGCCCTCTTCACACTGTCACCTTTGGGAAGGAGATACATAAGCCTGAAGGCACACACATAGCAATTCAGGAACAGCTTTTTCCCCTCTGCCATCTGATATCTAAATGGTCACTGAACCTACAAACACGACCTCACTACTTTTTGATTTCCATTATTTTTGCACTGCTTATTTTAACTTAATTATTTAGTAGACATATACATACTTAATGTAACTCAGTTTTTTTTTCTGTCTATTTATTTATCACATATTGCATTGTATTGATGCAGTATAGTTAACAAATTTCACAACATATGCCGGTGATATTGAAACTGATCAACACAAACAAAATGCTGGAGGAACTCAGCAGGCCAGGCAGCATCTACAGAAAAGACCGTAGCTGACATTTCAGGCTGAGACCCTTCAGCAGAACTGACTCTGATTCTGATTCCCTCTGACCTCAAAGAACATTTTGCTTAAAGAACTAGTCATCACTGTAACCAGGAGTGCAACACTCCTGTTAATAGTATGTTAACCTCATTCAGCTTTGGGTACTCGTTGATAGTCATACTGTCAAAGTAGCTGAACAACTGCTCACTTTCAGCATACTCACAAGAGGAAAACTAGGAAGCAAACAACTGAGTTTTTAACAGCATGTAGCAGAGCAAAAAATAAAGAGTAAAATTTCATAGTGACACATTTAAAAAACAATAACCTTCTTTGAAATAATTGTCTGAATGAACGACAACTCACACAAACATAAATTATTTCAGGGATTGAGAGGTGGCGAATCAATAATTAAGGCTGGTATGGCATTATGCAGCCACATATGTTGCGAAAAAGCTTAATATTCCAGAGATAATTTTTTCCTCTCTTAATAGTAAGAATGATTGATCTCACTGACTCCTTAAGATTAAACTAGCGAAGGGTTCAAGCAGCAAACCTTGTGGAGGAGTGGCAACTCACAGACAGTAACTTCTATTTACTTTTCCGTGTTTCACTGCGCATATGTGTACTCCAGAAGCTGCTGTCAGTTTCACTCCGTAATGACTGCTGATGCTGACAGTCTCATCATCACTACAACCTCAAAATCTGTGACGCTGTAACTACAGACACATAAGTGAGAAACGGTGTCGGCTCCGAACAAAAAGACGGACATGCGACTGGAATAATGTCATCACAAGGAAGGAGAGCCTGAGATCAGCAGGAGACCAACAGCAGAAAAGGAAGAAAAAAGGTGCACAATGAAATAAAGTTTGATGATTTGTGCCTAGCACAAGAAAATATAGAACAATAGGACATTGGCCATTATTACAGAATAATTCCAAACATGGTTCAGGGATCAATATACACCCAGTAGCTACTTAATTAGGTATAAAGTACTTGTATATTTGCCTGTTAATGCAAATATCAAATTAGCCAATCATATGACAGCAACTCAAAGCATTAAGACATGTAATATGGTCAAAGAGGTTCAGTTGTTGTTCAGACCAAACATCAGAATGGGGAAGAAATGTGATTTAAGTGACTTTGACTGGGGAATAATTGTTGGTGCCAGATGGGGTGGCTTGAGTGTCTCAAAAATTGCTGATCTCCTGGGATACACATCAGTCTCTAGAGCTTACAGAGAATGGTGAGAAAAACAAAACAAAACAAATCCAGTCAGGGCAGTTCTGTGGGCAAATACACTTTGTTAATGAAAGAAGTCAGAGGAAAATAGCCAGGCTGTTTCAAGCTGACAGGAAGGTGACAGTAACTCAAATAGCCACATGTTACGACAGTGGTGTGCAGAAGAGCATCTCTGAATGCTTAATATGCCAAATATTAAAGCGGATGGGCTACAACAGCAGAAAAGCACAAACATACACTCAGAGGCCACATTATTAGGTACCTCCACTGAGTATAGAACTTATTTTTCTATGGATATCAATATAGCTAAATCTTTAAAATGTGTAAAAATGATTAACCTACGCTCTCAGCACAGTTTCAAGAGAGCTCACGAGGGGGCTCTCGACAGTCAACCATATGATTTTTTTTTCTGTCTTACAGTGTTTGGAACAAATGAAGTAACACGAGTGCCAGTGTTTAATTTGTCAGATCTTGCCTCTGGCTCTTAATTTTGTAAGCTCCATGTGAACTTCCATATTTCAGATTTATTATGTTTTTAGCTTGGTCTCAAATGTCACCTGGCCAACTTGCAACACACGTGACAAAGGCCTTGCAAAACCATTTCAGTGAAATTATTCCTTTGTTGCTTTTTTTAATGCATTAGCTCTGGCGTACTGGAAACAAAGGACGTTAGCAATGGAATTCAGAATAAATGAATAAAAATATCAAAAAGCAAATTCTAAGTATTCTTGATAATCATTTCCTGGTTAATTGCTTTGACTGTAATCCCCAAGGACAATTCTTATTTTTTTTCCCCCATCATTATTTTGTTCAGATGTTTCAAACTGCAAAACACACAACGACAATTACAATACATTTATTTTTAATTAGTATGTGACTTTTTTTTCTGAATGCAGCTTTATATTGTAATCCGACATGTAATTATTTTAACAATGCCTCATGGAGCTATGCGCTGAATTAAGTATCAGCATTAATAAAGTTAATAATATTTGGTACAGTTGATTTTATTTATTTTGTTAAAAACCTCTCTTACATCTGCTCTCTCATATTTCCTTTCCTCCACAACCCTACGCAGTATTCATGTGTGTAATTTTCACAGATTATGGAAAGCAGACAAGTGTTGTCCTTGCAATGTCAGATATTTCAAGAAATCCCAAGGCATAAATGTAACTGGCTGCCACCCACTATTTGCCTGAAATGGGGTGAAGTGAACAGATATTCACGAGGGCACTACAAGCAAACAGTGAACATCTACCTGAAGTATACACTGCAAGTGGATCATGGCATTGATCCCCACTTAATTTTGAGTCGACAATGGCACTGTTATTTTACAGACTAATACCTTTGCTAATATTTAGCCTTCTGTGAATATGACACACTTAGTAATTGGAAGAAAATTAGTCTGTACTCTTTAAAGAGATCATCCATGTTACCAGTTGGATGATAGCCAATTTCATCAGAATGTTTCTCTCATTCTGGAAATAATTGCTAAAGTTCTTTCAAGCTATTTGCAGTCAGTGACATGGCCATCACAGAAGAGATCTCGGGATTTTAAAACTCCTGCACAACCCAGTTGAGTGCAGGTGTGTTTATCTGTTAGTAGAGGCTCATCTTACAATACAGTGTGAGTGGGTGAACGAGTGGGGGTCATGCAAGGTTAGACCAGCTGCTGGATAGGGAAGGAAAGGGAGAACTGTCTCTCTAGAGGAGAAAATTTCAACCTGGCATGCACAAGAATGAATTTTTTTATCTCAGTGAGAAGCAATGCCAAAGCTTCAATGAGGATTATCTTCATTGAAATGTTCCACTTGAAGAAGGAACTACTGCAACCTCAGAACAGGCTGAAGATCCCTTGTCAGTTGGTGCAAAGCCAAATGCAGCAATGAGCTTGTACACATCTGCCTCCCACTGGAGTGCAGCTGGAGATATTTTAAGATCCTGAAGATCTCTTTGTTGATCCATATAAGGAAAGTCACAGAGACTTATGTTCTCTGTCTCTTGTCAGAGGAAAGTGACTCTGCTTTTACTGCAGGCATATCTGAGCTCAGGGCACTGATATGGACTTGCAGATCACAATTCTACAACGTCCTTGTGTCTGAAGCAAAAGAATGCCGATGGAATCACAGAACAGAATCATACAATTGTTACTCCATCCAGCCCACCTACACCAGAAAAAAGAAAGTACTTCTGACTTTGCAATTCTTCTTTGTTATTCCTCTTAGGCAGCAGTTCCCAACCTTGTGTCCATGGATCCCTTCATCAATGGTATTGGTCTATAGCATAAAGAAGGCTGCTCTAGAGTATTAGTATAGACCTTTGTAGTTGCTTCTGGACTGTGCTAGAACCTAGCGTTTCTTTAAAGGTGGAAATGCTATTTGCCAACCATGACATTAATTGAAAAATGCACAATATATCTGAGCTTCAAGAAGATCATTATTATTGAAATCTAATCACTCAACATCTAGATGTTTTGTGACTACAGTATTGCCAGCAAAAATCACAGATCAATCCTGGCATGCTGCCTGTGATCACAATACCAATATAAAGATGTTCATCTTAGCTTCTGCTTGTCATTAAGATGGATGTGGAGAACATGTTTCCAATAGTGGGGAAGGCCAGGACAGAGGGCACAGCCTCAGAATACATAAGCATCCCTTTAGACAAGAATGGTTGACTGTCCGGTGCGACATGCTAAAAAAAAATCCCTTTAGAACAGAAAGGACGTTCATGTAGCGAAGAAATCTGTGGAATTCATTGTCATAGATGGCCATGGAGGCCACGTTATTGGGAATATTTAAAGCAGAGGGTGATAGGTTCTTGTTTAGTAAGGACTCCAAAGTTTATGGGGAGAAGGCAGGAGAATAAGGCTGAGAGGGATAATAAATCAGCTATGATGGAACAGCAGAGTGACTTGTTGACTGAATGACCTAATACTTCTCCTATGTCTTATGGTCTTGGGAAACCAAACCTGTTCTCTTGGGATACAAGAACAGTTATCTGATGAGTCAATTGCACTTGAAGCAAGCCAAGTGATCTAGCTTTCTCTCTTGGATCCATATTACCATAATCCGATAAATTATGGTGGAACAATGTTTCTTCTGCTTGCACTATCCTGGAAACTGTGGCACTTCTTGAAGAGTGGATTAAGAGTTCAGTCATTTTCTCAACTTACAACTTGTCACAAGAATATTAAAGAAATACAGGGACAGCTGTAGGCCACCTTTCAATATAATCATGGCTCATTTATTCTGGCCTCAACTACTCTTTTGTCCCAGTTCCCCATTAGCCATCTTCATCTTCTGTATGGGAAAATTGCAGGTCTCTGAACTCAATATCAAATATAATAATTTTAGAATACTTGCTTTCACTGCTTGTTTCAGAGCTGGCCAGTCTGGCTGTCATTCATCCATCTGTCATACTGATCCACTAGCACAACCTAACCTGGTGGCCATTTCCAGCAGCTTTGAATTTCACCAGCTTTCAGATACTCCTTTGTTTGTAAATGTTATCTCCTTCTAACTATTGCCATTAAGGTATTAACTGCTTGCCGTTGTGTACAGTTTATCCCCAAATCAACGTTAGCCTCATCCTATCAGATTATCCCTTTGTACTGTCCATCCTTCTCCCCATCCTCTTTGCAACTGAAAAACTAAACTTGGTTTCTCACTTGCATAGTTCTGAGGAAGGGTCTTTGACTTGAAAGGTTAACTCTGTCTTTCTACTGGCTATCTGTCCTCTACTCTTTCAGTTCAGATAAAGGATCTTGACTGAGATGTTGACTGTCCACTTCCCTCCACAGACGCTCGCTAACCTTTCGAGTTTCTCCAGAATTTTCATGCACAACTTCTGCTCAACTCTGCCTGTAGCCCACAAATAAAGACACAAGAGGCTGCAGGTGCTGGAATCTGGAGCAGAAACCAAGTTGTTGGAAGAGTCAGATCAGGCAGCATTTGTAGGGAGAAATGCACAAACAAAGGAGGTCTTCTCCCTTGTATTAGAGTAAGGGAGATAGCCAGTGAAAGAGGTGAGAAGGAGTGGGCCAGTGTAACCCACAAACACCTAGTTTCTCACTTAGACTGCATAGAGTGACATGATTATGACTGCTGGTTGTGACTGCAAAATCAAGTGCTCCTGCGCTGGCACCATAAGAGTTTTCCTTTATTTTCTTCACTGCCTAGCCAAACTGCTGAAACACAGAATATTACAATGAGCAGAGGGGAAAATTAAGAGGGGTATGCTTACACCTACAATCATGGAGTTATAGAGAAGTACAGCACAAAAACAGGCCTTTTGGCCCACCTAGTTCATGCTGAGCCATTTAAACTACCTACTCTCATTGACTTGCACTGGGATCATAGTCCTCTATATCCCTATTATCCATGTGTTTATCCAAACTTCTCTTAAACATTGAAATAAAACTCACAAGCACCACTTGCCCTGGCAGGTTGTTTCACACTCTCACAACCCCCTATGTGTAGAAGTTTCCTCTCATGTTCTCACCTTACACCCTTAACCCATGACTTCTAGTTGTACTCTCACCCAACATCAGTGAAAAAAGCTGGCATGCATTTACCCTATATATACATCTCAAAATTTTGTATACCTCTTTCAAATCTCCTCTCAGTCTTCTACACTCCAAGGAATGAAGTCCGAACCTTTTCAGTCCTTCCATACAGCTCAGGCCCTCCAGATCTGGCAATGTCCTTGTAAATTTTCTCTGTAGTCTTTCAACCTTATTTACATTTTTCTGCAGGTCGGTGACCAAAATTACACACAATCCAAATTAGGCATCATATAATATCCCATCTCCTGTACTTAATGCTTTGATTTATGAAGGCCAGTGTGCCAAAAGCTTTCTTTATGACCCTACCAACCTGAGACGCAATTTTCAATGAATTAAGGATGTATATTCCCAGATCCATTTCTTCTACAGCACTTCTCAGTGCCCTACTGCAGTGCAACACCACACAGTTGTGAGCATTAAATTCCATCTGCCATTTTTCAGCCCATTTTCCCAGCTGATATAGATCCTGCTGCAAGCTCCAATAGTCTTTCTTGCTGTCCACTGCACCCTTGGTCTTGGTGTCATCACGAATTTGCTAGCCCAGTTAACCACCTTATCATCCAGGGCATTGATATAGATGTCAAGCACCGATCCTTGCGGCACTCCACTAGTCACAGGTGTCCTGTCAGAGAGGCAATCATCTACTACAACTCTCTGGCTTCTTGCACAAAGGAAATGTCTAATCCAATTTAGTACCTCATCTTGAATGTCGAGCAAATGATCCTTCTTGACCAACTTCTCACGTGGGACCTTGTCAAATGCCTTACTGGAGTCCATGTTGACAACATCCACTGCCTTGCCTTCATCAACTTTCCTGCTAATTTCCACAAAAAACACTATAAGACTGGTAACACATGACCTACTACACATGAAACCATGCTGACTGCCCTTAATCAGTCTATGTCTATCCAAATACTCATATATCCAGTCTCTCAGAATGTCTTCCAATAACTTTCCCTCTACTGATGTCAAGGTCACCAGCCTATAATTTCCTGGTTTAGTTTTAGAGCATTTCTTAAAGAGTGAAGCAGCACTGTCTATCCTCCAAACCTGTGGCTAAGGATGATTTAAACATCTCTGCAACGGCCCCAGCAATTTCTGCACTTGCCTTCCATAGGATCTGAAGAAACACCTTGTCAGGCCCTGGGGATTTATTCACCCTAATTTGCCTCAAGGCAACAAATACCTCCTCCTCTATAAGCTGTACAGGGTCCATGAAGTCAATGCCATTTTGCCTCACTTCTAAAGACTCTGTGTTCATCTCCTGAGTAAATACCAATGCAAAAAAATGCATTTAAGATCTCCTAAATCTCTTTTGGCTCCATGCACGGATTACCATTCAGATCTCTGAGAAAACCAATTTTGTCCCTAGCAATCCACTTGTTCTTAACATATCTGTACAATCCTTTAGAATTATCTTGTCTGCTAAGGCAACCCCATGCTTTCTTAAATGTTCTCTTGCATTTATTATACTCCATAAGCACCTCATTTGCTTCTATCTACATTACCTGCAATAGCCCTCCTTTTGTTTCTTAACCAGTGCCTCAATATCTCTTATAAATCAAGGTTTCCTACATCTGTTATCTTTTCCTTTTATTCTGACAGGCACATACAAGATTTGTACTCTCAGAAATTCACTTTAGAAGGCCTCCCACTTACAAAATATACCTTTCCCAGAAAATAAGCTGTTCCAATCCACACTTGCCAGATCCTTTCTAATACCATCAAATTTGGCCTTTCTCCAATTTAGAATTTCATTCCACGGACCAGACCTATCTTTTTGCATATTTACTTTGAAACCAATGGTCTTATGACCTCTAGATGCAAAGTGTTCACCTACACAAAAGTGTTACATGCCCTGTCTCATTCATAGAAACATAGAAAATAGGTGCAGGAGTAGGCCATTCGGCCCTTCGAGCCTGCACAGCCATTCAGTATGATCATGGCTGATCATCCAACTCAGAACCCTGTACCTGCTTTCTCTCCATACCCCCTGATCCCTTTAGCCACAAGGGCCATATCTAACTTCCTCTTAAATATAGCCAATGAACCGGTCTCAACTGTTTCCTGTGGCAGAGAATTCCACAGATTCACCACTCTCTGTGTGAAGAAGTTTTTCCTCATCTCGGTCCTAAAAGGCTTCCCCTTTATCCTTAAACTGTGACCCCTCGTTCTGGACTTCCCCAACATCGGAAACAATCTTCCTGCATCTAGCCTGTCCAATCCCTTTAGAATTTTATATATTTCAATAAGATCCCCCCTCAATCTTCTAAATTCCAGTGAGTATAAGCCTAGTCAATCCAGTCTTTCTTCATATGAAAGTCCTACCATCCCAGGAATCAATCTGGTGAACCTTCTCTGTACTCCCTCTATGGCAAGAATGTCTTTCCTCAGATTAGGGGACCAAAACTGCACACAATATTCTAGGTGCAGTCTCACCAAGGCCTTGTACAACTGCAGTAGAACCTCCTTGCTCCTGTACTCAAATCCTTTTGCTATGAATGCCAACATACCATTTGCCTTTTTCACCGCCTGTTGTACCTGCATGCCCACCTTCAATGACTGGTGTACAATGACACCCAGGTCTCGTTGCATCTCCCCTTTTCCTAATCGGCCACCGTTCAGATAATAATCTGTTTTCCTGTTCTTGCAACCAAAGTGGATAACCTCACATTTATCCACATTAAATTGCATATGCCATGAATTTGCCCACTCACCTATCCTATCCAAGTCACCCTGCATCCTCTTAGCATCCTCCTCACAGCTAACATCGCCGCCCAGCTTCGTGTCATCCGCAAACTTGGAGATGCTGCATTTAATTCCCTCGCCTAAATCATTAATATATATTGTAAACAACTGGGGTCCAAGCACTGAGCCTTGCGGTACCCCACTAGTCACTGCCTGCCATTCTGAAAAGGTCCTGTTTACTCCCACTCTTTGCTTCCTGTCTGCCAACCAATTCTCTATCCACATCAATACCATACCCCCAATACCGTGTGCTTTAAGTTTGCACACTAATCTCCTGTGTGGGACCTTGTCAAAAGCCTTTTGAAAATCTAAATATACCACATCCACTGGCTCTCCCCTATCCACTCTACTAGTTACATCTTCAAAAAATTCTATAAGATTCGTCAGACATGATTTTCCTTTCACAAATCCATGCTGACTTTGTCCGATGATTTCACCTCTTTCCAAATGTGCTGTTATCACATCTTTGATAACCGACTCTAGCATTTTCCCCACCACAGATGTCAGACTAACCAGTCTATAATTCCCCAGTTTCTCTCTCCCTCCTTTTTTAAAAAGTGAGGTTACATTAGCCACCCTCCAATCCTCAGGAACTAATCCAGAATCTAAGGAGTTTTGAAAAATTACCACTAATGCATCTACTATTTCTTGGGCTACTTCCTTAAGCACTCTGGGATGCAGACCATCTGGCCCTGGGGATTTATCTGCCTTTAAACCCTTCAATTTACCTAACACCACTTCCCTACTAACATGTATTTCCCTCAGTTCCTCCATCTCACTAGACCCTCAGTCCCTTACTATTTCCGGAAGATTATTTATGTCCTCCTTAGTGAAGACAGAACCAAAGTAGTTATTCAATTGGTCTGCCATGTCTTTGTTCCCTATGATCAATTCACCTGTTTCTGACTGTAAAGGACCTACATTTGTCTTGACCAATCTTTTTCTTTTCACGTATCTATAAAAGCTTTTACAGTCAGTTTTTATGTTCCCTGCCAGCTTTCTCTCATAATATTTTTTCCCTTTCCTAATTAAGCCCTCTGTCCTCCTCTGCTGGTCTCTGAATTTCTCCCAGTCCTCAGGTGTGCCGCTTTTTTTTGCTAATTTATATGTTTCTTCTTTGGACTTGATACTATCCCTAATTTCCCTTGTCAGCCACGGGTGCACTACCTTCCCTGGTTTATTCTTTTGCCAAACTGGGATGAACAATTGTTGTAGTTCATCCATGCGATCTTTAAATGCTTGCCATTGCATATCCACCATCAACCCTTGAAGTATCATTTGCCAGTCTATCTTAGCTAATTCACGTCTCATACCTTCAAAGTTATCCTTTTTTAAGTTCAGAACCTTTGTTTCTGAATTAACTATGTCACTCTCCATCTTAATGAAGAATTCCACGATATTATGGTTACTCTTACCCAAGGGGCCTCGCACGACAATATTGCTAACTAACCCTTCCTCATTGCTCAATGCCCAATCTAGAATGGCCTGCTCTCTAGTTGGTTCCTCGACATGTTGGTTCAGAAAACCATCCCGCATACATTCCAAGAAATCCTCTTCCTCAGCACACTTACCAATTTGGTTCACCTAATCTATATGTAGATTGAAGTCACCCATTATAACTACTGTTCCTTTATTGCACGCATTTCTAATTTCCTGTTTAATGCCATCCCCAACCTCACTACTACTGTTAGGTGGCCTGTACACAACTCCCACCAGCATTTTCTGCCCTTTAGTGTTATGCAGCTCTACCCATATCGATTCCACATCCTCCAGGCTAATGTCCTTCCTTTCTATTGCATTAATCTCCTCTCTAACCAGCAATGCTACCCCACCTCCTTTTCTTTCCTGTCTATCCCTCCTGAATATTGAATATCCCTGGATGTTGAGCTCCCATCCTTGGTCACCCTGGAGCCATGTCTCTGTGATCCCAACTATATCATATTCATTAATAACTATCTGCACATTCAATTCATCCACCTTGTTACGAATGCTCCTTGCATTGACACACAAAACCTTCAGGCTTGTTTTTACAACACTCTTAGCCCTTATACAATTATGTTGAAAAGTGGCTCTTTTTGCTTTTTGCCCTGGATTTGCCTGCCTGCCACTTTTACTTTTCACCTTACTACTTTTTGCTTCTACCCTCATTTTACACCCCTCTGTCTCTCTGCACTTGTTCCCATCCCCCTGCCAGATTAGTTTAAAGCCTCCTGAACAGCAGTAGCAAACGTTCCCCCTAGGACATTGGTTCCAGTCTAGCCCAGGTGCAGACCGTCCTGTTTATACTGGTCCCACCTCCCCCAGAACTGGTTCCAATGCCCCAGAAATTTGAATCCCTCCCTCTTGCACCATTTTACAAGCCACGTATTCATCTGAAATATCCTCCTATTTCTACTCTGACTAGCACGTGGCACTGGTAGTAATGCAGAGATTATTACCTTTGTGGTCCTACTTTTTAGTTTATCTCCTAACTCCCTAAATTCACCTTGTAGGACCTCATCCCGTTTTTTACCTATATCGTTGGTACGTATGTGCACCACGACCACTGGCTGTTCACCCTCCCATTCCAGAATGTCCTGCAGTCGCTCAGAGACATCCTTGACCCTTGCACCAGGGAGGCAACATACCATCCTGGAGTCTCGTTTGCGGCCGTAGAAACGCCTATCTATTCCCCTTACAATCGAATCCCCTATCACTATAGCTCTCCCACTCCTTTTCCTTCCCTCCTGTGCCGCAGAGCCACCCATGGTGCAATGAACTTGGCTGCTGCTGCCTTCCCCTGATGAGACATCTCCCCCAACAGTATCCAAAACAGTATATCTGTTTAGGAGGGAGATGACCTCAGGGGACTCCTGCACTACCTGCCTACTGCTACGCTGTCTAGTGGCCACCCCTTCCCTTTCTGCCTGTGTAGCCTTTACCTGCGGTGTGGCCAACTCACTGAACGTGTTATTCACGACTTTCTCAGCATCGCGGATGCTCCAGTATGAATCCAATCACAGCTCCAGACGCTCAATGCAGTCTGCCAGAAGCTGCAGTTGGATACACTTCCTGCACACATAGTCGTCAGGGACACTGGAAGTATCCCTGATTTCCCACATGCTGCAGGATGAACAAACCACGGGGCCGATCTCAGCTGCCATGACCTACCCAATACTTGCCTCAACTTTTGAAACTTTCTCCTTTGAAAGGAACTTACCCGGCCTTGCCTCACTTGGAGTAAAGCTCGTCCTCAGCCTCATCTCATCGAAGCCTCTCGAGTCAAAACCTCAGATCTCCACTCCTTCACTGGCCCATGCACTCACTGGCCGCTTTCCCTAATAGCAGATCAAGTATCACACACTCTCTCGTTGGAACTTCTATGTACTGATTAAGAAAACTTTTCGGAAAACATTTGACAAACTCTATCTCATCTAGTCCTTCTAAAGTATGGGAGTGTGAGTCAATATGTGGAAACTTAAAATCACCTACTATAACAACCTAAGTTTCTTGCAACAATCTGTGATCCCTGTACAAATTTCTTCCTCTGAATCCCTCAGATCGTTGGGTGGTCTGTAATGAGGTTATACCTTTCTTATTGCTGAGTTCCACATGGCAATAAAAATGTAGATTGATGGGGAAAAGAGATGTGCAAATAATCATGGAATGTACATATATAGTCACCTTCAATGGTTCTATCCACTTCTGAACCTCTTGATGACGGCCAGCATTCTCTCCTCCAGGGAGTTAGGATATGCAGGCACATTCATCCCTCTAGTTATCTGTTGCTACCCTTGTTTGTGTACTAATTAGTCCTGCAAGAGTTCAAAGTTCAACATAAATTCATTATCGATGCACATATATCACCATCATCTGAAATTCATTTTCTTGCATGCATTCACAGCAAATACAAAGAAACACAAGCAAGTCAATGAAAGTATGCATACAGCAAAGATGAACAAGTGACCAATATGTGAAAAACAACAAACTGTGCAAAAACAAAAAAGAAAAAAAGATTAATAATAAATAAGTAAGCAATAAATATTGGAAGCAAGTCCATAGTTTGTGAGATCTATGTTGGGATGAGTAAAGTTGAATGATGTAATTCTCTCTAGATCAAGAGTCTGATGTGTGAAGGGTAATAACTGTTTCTGAACCTGGTTGTATGGGTCCTGAGGCTCCTGTACCTCCTTTCTGATGGTAGCAGCAGTGAGAAGAGAGCATGGCCTGGATGATGGGGGTCCTTGATGATGGATTCTGCTTTCCTGTGACAAGTTTAACTTGACATGTCAAATCTTCACAAACTTCCAAGAGAGAAGGACGTTTGTCAGTGAGTGCCAGATTAAGAAGATATGGCCATCATGGGTGTACAAACATGAAGAGTGGATGCTAAGTGGCCACGTCATTCAATACACATGTATATCTGCTTGTTAAATGTGGCAGCAACTCAATGCTTAAAAGCGTGCAGACATGGTCAAGAGGTTCAGATGTTGTTCAGATCAAATATCAAAATGGGGAAGAAATGTGATCAAAGTGACTTTGACCGTAGAATAGTTCTTGGTGCCAGATCTCAGAAACCTCTGGTCTCCTGGGATTTTCACACACAAACGTCTCTAGGATTTACAGAAAATGGTGCAGAAACAGAAAAAAAACAATTAGTGAGCAACAGTTCAGTAGGTTAAAATGTTTTCTTAGTGAGAGAAGTCAGAAGAAATAGATTGGTTCAAGCTGACAGGAAGGTGACAGTAACTCATATAAACTCATTAGAAAAGCAATGTGCAGAGGAGCATCTCTGGATGCACCACATGTCGAACCTTGAATTGGATGGGCTACAGCAACGGAAGGTCAATGGGCTGAGTTTTCTGGGAGAATGCAACAGTAAACTGTGTCTGAAATATGATACAATATTTGAATATGCATTCACTGACCACGATCATTTGTGAAAGGTCATTTAAACTCCACATGTTTTTGCACCTTAGGGCTTGACTTTTGGCATAGAATGCTTTGGCTTTTTGCTCCTGGTGTGTCTGAGTGTGCATCTGAGGAACATCTGGCTCGATGAGGAATCATCAACTGCCCTCCCTTAATAGCTCCGTCACCAAGGCCAGTAGTACAAAGACAAGAACCTTGCAGCCCACCCTGTCCCATACTCTGCCATTATCTACCGCATCTCAAGCCATTTTCATTAGAATCCTCACCACAGGAACTGTAACAATTTAAAAAAAATGCCTTGCACTTTGCACATTTTTTAAGAAATCTAAAGCACCTCTAACTGGCCACTCACATTTCAGTTCCCCTGCTAATTTGACCAGCCAACAACAGCATAATTGGTGTTCAAGATTCAAGATGGCTTATTGTCATTCTTCATATACAAGTGTAAAGGAGAATGAGATGATTGAAACTCTGATGCAGCATAAAAAATATAACATAAGAACACAATAAATATACATGCAATGTTATAAAACTCAATGTACAATTAACTATTAAGTGTGGCCATATAAACACAAGATCAGCTTATATACATACCAGGGGTGATTGATAAGTTTGTGGCCTAAGGTAGAAGGAGTCAATTTTAGAAAACCTAGCACATTTATTTTTCAACATAGTCCCCTCCTACATTTACACACTTAGTCCAGCGGTCGTGGAGCATACGGATCTTGGACCTCCAGAAAGTGTCCACAGATGGGTGATTGATAAGTTTGTAGCCTAAGGTAGAAGGAGATGAGTTATACAGCTCTCGTTACATGCACATGCAGTTCAACTCTGAGTGATTATGCAGAAAGTTTGAAGTTAATAATTCATCTCCTTCTACCTTAGGCCACAAACTTATCAATCACCCCTGCTGTGGACACTTTCTGGAAGTCCAAGATCCATATGCTCCACGACCGCTGGACTAAATGTGTCAGTGTAGGACGGGACTAAGTTGAAAAACAAATGTGCTAGGTTTTCTAAAATTGACTCCTTCTACCTTAGGCCACGAACTTATTAATCACACCCTGTTAACTGGTTGTATGTGTATAGAGTGATACTAGGTGTAGGTATTTCTGAACATTAGGTGACCCTGACAGGAAATGATTAAGTGACAAAGAGACTCTTAGCAAGAGGAACTCTTCTAGGTAGCAACAGGGTTTAAGAAACCTGGGATGGTGGGGTAGGTTAATTGGTAAGAGTTGTTGATCAGCCTGCCAGATTGGGGGAAGTAACTGTTTTGAGTCTAGTGGTCCTGACATGGATGCTATGTAGCCTCTTCCTAGATGGGAGTGGGACAAACAGTCCATATGGTTCATGACTTTGCTGGCCTTTTCCCTCTGTGTACTGCAATTCCTCACTCTCTTTGGTTCTTTCTCCCAAATGATTTAACAATGCACTGTATGAAGGATTATATTGGTAATGTTTTAGAAATGGAAAGAGGACGTTACATATGAGAATGGGAATCGAAGAAAAGGAACACAGTTCTTGCACTACTTCTTTGCAACTGGCATCAACTCCTTGCAGAATGGGTCACCAAAATATAAGGCCTGTTTCTCATCTCATCGCTCTATACTTCTTGATTTTAATATAAAATAGGAATTCTTCTTTCTAAGTGAATGGAGAACTTAGGAGATACTGTACAATCATTATGAACTTGGCTATGAATCATCATATTAGATGTAGGAGAGGGCCATTCAGCCCCTTGAACACGGTTCAGTTTCCAACAAGCTCAGGCTGCAAACTCAGCTCCACATTTCAGTCTAGAATTTACTGGAATCTAGTTTAGATTTACTAGAATGTTACCTGGGTTTCAGTACCTAAGTTACAGGGAAAGTTTGAACAAGTTAGGTCTTTATTCTTTGGAGCATAGAAGGTTGAGTGGGGACTTGATAGATGTATTTAAAATTATGAGGGGGATAGATAGAGTTGACGTGGATAGGCTTTTTCCATTGAGAGTAGGGGAGATTCAAACAAGAGAACATGAGTTGAGAGTTAGGGGGCAAAAGTTTAAGGGTAACATGAGGGGGAATATCTTTACTCAGAGAGTGGTAGCTGTGTGGAACGAGCTTCCAGTAGAAGTGGTAGAGGCAGGTTCGGTATTGTCATTTAAAGTAAAATTGGATAGGTATATGGACAGGAAAGGAATGAAGGGTTATGGGCTGAGTGTAGGTCAGTGGGACTAGGTGAGAGTAAGTGTTCGGCACGGACTAGAAGGGCCGAGATGGCCTGTTTCTGTGCTGTAATTGTTATATGGTTATAGAATTAGATTGGAACAATTTACTCAAGATTCAAGTTCCAAGATTGTTTATTATGATTCTTCAGTGCACGAGTGTAAAGAGTGTCACTCCAGATCTAATGCAGCATAAAAAAACACAATAAGCATAAAGAACTCAATAAAAAATATCCCTTTGCAAGTCTGCAACAAAAGCCTTACAATGAGGCCACTTCTAAAGATAGTTTAGGGGAATGGGCAAAGAAGTGGCAAATGAAATACAATGTTGGAAAGTGTATGATCGTGCACTTTGGTGGAAGAAATAAATGGGCAGACTATTATTTAGATAGGGAGGGAATTCAAAATGCAGAGATGCAAAGGGACTTGGGAGTCCTTGTGCAAGATACCCTAAAGGTTAACCTCCAGGTTGAGTCAGTTGTGAAGATGGCGAATGCAATGTTGGCATTCATTTCTAGAGGTATAGAATATAAGTGCAGGGATGTGATGTTGAGGCTCTGTAAGGCACCTGTGAGACCGCACTTGAAGTATTGTGTGCAGTTTTGGGCTCCTTATTTTAGAAAGGATATATAGACATTGGAGAGGTTTCAGAGAAGATTCATGAGAATGATTCCAGGAATGAAAGGATTACCGTATGAGGAACATCTGGCAGCTCTTGGGCAGTATTCCCTGGAATTCAGGAGAATGAGGGGAGATCTCATAGAAACATTTCGAATGTTAAAAGGCCTGAACAGATTAGATATGGCAAAGTTATTTCCCATGGTAGGGGATTCTAGGACAAGAAGGCATGACTTCAGGATTGAAGGACGTCCTTTTGGAACTGAGATGTGGAGAGATTACTTTAGTCAGAGGGTGGTAAATTTGTGGAATTTGTTGCCACAAGCGGCTATGGAGGCCAAGTCATTGGGCGTATTTAAGGCAGAGATAGATAGGTTCTCGATTAGCCAGGGCTTCAAAGTGTATGGGGTGATGGCAGGGGAGTGGGAATGACTGGAAGAATTGGATCAACCCATGACTGAATGGTGGAGCAGACCTGATGGGCCGAATGGTTTACTTCTGTTCCTATAACTTATTTGTGAGAGTAAGCATTTGGCACGGACTAGAAGGGCCAAGATGGCCTGTTTCCGTGCTGTAATTGTTATACAGTTATGGTCTTATGGTCTTATTATATACGACTTTGGCCTAAAAGGCTAACGTGGTTAAGGAACTGATGGGAAAAAAAGATTGAAACACAGCAGGGGTTATATATTCAGTTCAAATAAGTTGTACTGAAATGTCCCTACACATAAAAAATGTATAACCTTCTACAGCCTATCAACAGAAGTTGGAAAATTCATAAGAAATATGTAAACTGCTATTTGCCACATGAGTAGAACAAGGATAGTTTTACTGATAAAAGTCAAGTATATAGCTTCTAACTCATGAAAGGTACATATTAAAACCCCCTCCCTTCAGATTTTATACTGTACATTACTCTGAAAAAGGTATCCTAGATAATCAACATTCACCACTTTAAAAGTCACTTTCTCCAACACTGTGTATTAAGGTTGGGGTGCTGTGGATAGTCTGGAGAGCTGTCAGAGGTTATAGCGGGGCATTGATAAGATGCAGAACTGGGCTGAGAAGTGTCAGATGGAGTTCAACCCAAATAAGTCTGAAGTGGTTCATTTTGGTTGGTCAAATTTGAAGTCAGAATATAGTATTAATGGTAAGACTCTTGGTAGTGTGGAGGATTAGAGAGATCTTGGGGTCCGTGTCCATAGGACACTGAAAGCTGCTGCACAGGTTGACACTGTTGTTAAGAAGGCATACAGTGCATTGGCCTTCATCAATCATGGGATTGAGTTTAAGAGCCGAGAGGTAATGTTGCAGCTATATAGGATCCTGGTCAGACCCCACTTGGAGTACTGTGCTATGTTCTGGTTGCCTCACTACAGGAAGGATGTGGAAACCATAGAAAGGCAGAGGAGATTTACAAGGATATTGCCTGGATTGGGGAGCATTTCTTATGAGAATAGGTTGAATGAACTTGGTGTATTCTCCTTGGAACAACAGAAGATGAGAGGTGACCTGATAGAGGTGTTAAAGATGAATAGAGGCATTGATAGTGTGGATAGTCAGAGGCTCTTTCCCGGGGCTGAAATGGCTAACATGAGAAGGCACGTTTTTAAGGTGCTTGGAAGTAGGTACAGAGGAGATGTCAGGGATAAGTTTTTTTTATGCAGAGAGTGGTGAGTGCATGGAATGGGCTGCCAGTGCCTTTTAAGAGACTCTTGGATAGGTACATGGAGCTTAGAAATATGGAGGGTGATGTGGTAGGGAAATTCTAGGCAGATTCTAGAATAGGTTACATGACTGGCACAACATTGTGGGCCGAAGGGCCTGTAATCTGCTGTAGATTTCTATTTTCTATGTTGTAAGTATGAAGTATCTAGAAAATACATCAGAGTTAATTTACAAATCCTCGTTGACAAATCCTCTCCAAGTTACTACTTGTGCCATCAAGAAGGATAAGAATATTAAGATTGTGGGAATTTCAGTATCAGCAGATTCCCCCTCAAATATCACATCTTCTTGGTTTGGAAATATATCACTGGTAGCGTTCTTGGCAATAGGAGGTAGAGTGGTAGTTGAGGATTGTTACTCAGATTGGTATGCCACAGGGATTAGTGTTGGGTCCATTTATGGTATATTAATTATTTGGGTGCAAACGTTGGCGTATGTTTGCAGATGACACTGTGGGGGCACTGCAACATCTACTCAGCTTTGTGCTGAACTGAAGGTGAGGCTGTGGCCTGCTCCAGGCTTTGTGTCTATGGACTCAATTTTGTTCTGAATGCTATTCGCTTACATTCATTGTTTGCATGATTTGTTTATTTTTCTCTCTGCACATTGGGTGTTTAACACTCGTTTTTATGAGTTGTTTTGGGGGTTTCTTTGTTTTATGGCTGCCTGTAAGGAGACGAATCTCAATATACAACGTATACATGCTTTGATCATAATGTACTGTGAACTTTGAAACCAAAACTGGTGGTGTGGTGGATGATGAAGAGGCTGGTCTGAGGTTACAATGGGATCCAGATCAACATCTGTGATGGTTGATAAAGGAATGGCAGAGCAATTTAACTCAGAAAGTGTGCTTTAGGAAGTTAAATCAGGGTAAATCCTATACATTGAATGGCAGGGCCCTGAATTAGGGGTATAAATGCATAACTCCCTGAAAGTGGCAACATAGTTTGGTGAAGAAGACATTAATTATTGGCCTTACAGTCAGATACGAATAAAAATAATCACTTTCTCATGTCATTATATATTAAATAACATTCTTTTATTTGCATTATGTTCTCCTTCAGCATTTTAAATATCTGTCTCCCTTTATCATTTTTTCTCTAATAAAACATTCCGTTCTGAAAGTACCTCTGGAATTATCCTCATTGTTCTTTGAATGCTCTCCAGCATATAAATGTCCTTTTGAAAGCAGAATAATAAAATTGCACAATGTTCCAAATATGGTTTGACTAATAATCTACTCAAGGTCTGAGTAACTTGAGTAGTCACTTTTATTGAATGGTCTGTATTCACAGGCATATCACTTTGCTTCTCCACTCTTATTAATGAGAAACCTTTCATTATGTTCAAGTTTATTGTGTCCTTTGGCAATGGGTCATTTCTTAAGTCAAGCAACTTAATTTCTGCATCTCTCCTTGAAGTATTACCAATCTTTCTCACACGTATCACTTTTCCACACTGCAAAATGCTGGATCAAAATTTTACAATGCTGAAATAAAGAACATATTTATTACTTTCTGATCTCATTTCTACTCACTGCGTTGCCACTTAGGTTTTTCCATTCATCAAGAAACATTTATTTTGGAACCACCATGTTATTATTAGAGAAAAAGAGAGCCCCTTAACATGCCTCTGTATACAGCAACATTTAACAAGCAAGGGTCTGGTTCTCTTTGGTGTTTATTGAAGCATTTAGCAAATAAACCAAATTGAGTAATTGTCAAATTATGAAACCAAACAATTATTTCTTTTCAAAATTACTAAAT
This sequence comes from Hemitrygon akajei, assembly GCF_048418815.1. Classification (NCBI taxonomy): domain Eukaryota; kingdom Metazoa; phylum Chordata; class Chondrichthyes; order Myliobatiformes; family Dasyatidae; genus Hemitrygon; species Hemitrygon akajei. The sequence goes on from NC_133135.1 coordinate 25,293,453, forward strand.
ATCCTTTCTTCCTGAAGTTTTTTTTTATTTGGAGCTGCAGCACAGTAACAGGGCCTTCCGTCTGAACAAGCCCACACCTTCCAATTACACCCATGTGACCAATTAACCTGGATGCTTTTGGAATGTGAGAGGAAACCAGGGCACCTGCAGGAAATCCAGGTGGTCACGGGGAGAACATGAACTCTCCTTACAGACATTGGTGAGAATTGCATATGGTTCCCTGATGTTGCAATAACATTATGCTAACTGCTATATTACCATGCTGCCCAGGAGTAAAGTACCCAGTACTTTTGATATCATTCTGCAAAATGTTAAGCAGGAAAAATTATGTTCTGATCCCTGTGAGGCTGGTATTCAATACCGAAGGTTGGAATGTAAACCTCAGATTTCTGAATCAGAATCCATTCATTAAGGGCAAAGCCCCACCAATGCCATTAGCAATCATGATCAACAGAAGAGCCAAGAAGCAGCATCGAGCTAAGAGATCTGACATAACTGTAGAATTAAATAAGAACCTAAACAAGAAAAATACTTCCATGGGAGGCAAACTAATTACTAAATTGTAATACAATATTTACAAACAGAAGAAGGTTAGCCCTTTAAAAAATGAATGGGATAAATGTCATATTATTATATAAGTAGTGAAAGTGGGATCAGGTAACTACAAATATTTGTTCTGAAAATCATAACTGAGGAAGTGCTGAAATCAGAATCAGAAGAGGACGAGAGAAATAGCATAAGCACCAGTTGCAGAAAGGGAATTGATAACTTTGGATATCAACGCTGCATGTGTGATGCAAAGCATGATCAAGTAGGTTTATCAGGAATATGTACACATATCTCATGTAATCAGAAATTCCAGAATGGGCCACCTTATTGAAACTGCCCTCCAGCAAATCGGTGGTTGGTGTATTTCATCTAAAACCTTTAAATATCTTAATTATTGTTGACAGCACATGATACTTTGATTCCTGGGTGCCATTGGACATCGGGACCGGTACCAGCCAACATCAAATATCCAAAATCATACTTTAGTGAAAAATCTACATGTAATGTCATTCCAAAATAAACACCCCAAACTTCCAGATCAGAGGGCATAGAGAAATACTGAAAAGAACTGACAGTATTCGATTTCGCTCAAGAATCTGATAATTGTTTAGAAGTTCCTTTGTCCTTTCTATTGGAATTGGAATAGTTAGTTACTTATTTACTTATTGAGGTGCAATGTGGAATTCTGGCCCTCCTGGCCCTTCAAGCTGGTCCGTCGTCCCCCCCCCCCCCCCCCAGCAAACCTCCGATTTAATCCTAGCCTACCATGGGACAATGTACAATGAGTAATTAACCTACAAACCAGCACATCTTTGGACTGGGGGAGGAAATTAATATTACTTGCCCTCTTGACCTGTGCACTCTCTCAGGAGCATTATTACAAGTTTAGGGCATTGACTTACAGATAGTATCTTAAATACAGTAACTTTGGTATTCTGATAAGCAATTGGAGTATCCATCATTTAAAAAGTGTATCATTTAAATACTGCATATCCAACATCTAGTTATCTAAAAGTGTAACCCACAAGTGTAACAACAGTACCCTCTTGTGATCTGAACTGGATATTCATGTCTTTCATTCACGTGTGTCTCTAATCCTTTCAAAGCAGACCAAGAGAAGATGAGGTAAGACACAGCTAGGTGATGATTATTGAATCCATTTGTTCACTGCTAATGGACACATGTTGTAAGTCAGTATCAGATACATTTTCCTCAATAATAACAAAGATAATTTGAACAGTACAAAATAACAAACACCTGCTTCCCCACATCAGCAGGGTGTCTTGTTTAAGTAAAATAACTCCATACTCTTTTGCATTTAAAATGTTTGATCATGACTTTCAGCTTTCTGTTTTATAATCCTGTGTTAAACCTTACTTTTAATGCCCATCAGTCAGGAAAATAGGAACCAAGGAAGAGGAGTGAGCCGTTCTGTCTCTTGGGCCCCTCTGAGAATAAGTTTTGTATCTTTGAATACAAACTCAGAATCAGAACCGGGTTTAATATCAATGGCATATACCAGTACCTTAAAATTTGTTACCTTAGTGGCACCAGTGCAATGCAATACATGATAATAAAGAATGAAAATTATAACTAAGTAAATCAATTACAGTAAGTATATGTATTTATATTAAATAGTTAAATTAAAATAGAGCAAGGACAGAAATAATGGAAACAAAAGTGAGATAACGTTCATGGGTTCAATGTCCATTTAGGTATCAGAAGGCAAAGGGGAAGAAGGTTTTTATATCGCTGACAAACATCATGAAATTTGTTGACTTTGCAGCAGCAGTACAATGCAATAAGTAACAATAAAGAAAAACATCAATCACAGTGTATATAAATATATATAATAGTTAAATAAAATAAGTAGTGAAAAAATAGAAATAAAACATTAGTCAGGTAGTAGTTCATGGGTTCAATGTGCATTTATAAATTGGATGGCAGAGGGGAAGAAGCTGTCCCTGAATCGCCTTCAGCCTTCTGTACCTCCTTTCTGATGGTAGCAATGAGAACAAGGCCTGCCCTGGGTGATAAAGGTCCTTATTGATGGACACTGTCTTTTTCAGACATCACTCCTTGAAGATGTCTTGGATATTACAAAGGCTATGCTCATGAAGGATAATCAAATTCAGTTCTAACATTTTAAATCTAACTTCAACAGCTCTTTAGTAAAGAATTCCAGATTTCTATTATTCTCTGCATGAAAAGTTGCTTCCTGATGACGTCCCTGAATGAGGCAGTGATAATTTTGTCGATAATGTCTCCTTATAGTCTTACCACAGAAAATGATTTCCCTAAATGTCCTCTGCTCAGTTCTTTTATTTACTGGGAGATGGGCTAGACATTGTAGGACCTAATTAAGAGCTTGTCTAAGGCAGGTCATGAGACCATTAAGTATCCTAGGTAATAGTCTAGTGTAGACTGTTGGTCATGTAGAGGTCGAGGAATCAGTAAATTTATCAAAACAGGAAACAGAAAGATCAGAAAGGTGTCTGATGGCTGAAGGTTGAAGTAGGTATCCTGAATCCAGAAGTCCTTGTCCTTTTATAAGAATTGAGATTCCTGCTCCCTTGAAAGCAAGATTTCATTTAAATGGTGGTTAAATATATGACTCAGTTTCAGTGTCATAGATAACTACATCACAGAAACAGGTCCTTCATCCCATCTAGTCTGTGCCAAAGCATTTAAGCTAGAAAATAGAAAACCTACACGCAAAACAGGCCCTTCGGCCCACAAAGTTGTGCCAAAAATTTCCCTATCTTAGAAATTACTAGGCTTACCTATAGCCCTCTATTTTCCTAAGCTCCATGTACCTATCCAAAAGTCTCTTAAAAGACCCTATCGTATCCGCCTCCACCACCATTCCCGGTAGCATTCCACGCACTCACCACTCTCTGAGTAAAAAACTTCCCCTGACATCTCCTCTGTACCTACTCCCCAGCACCTTAAACCTGTGTCCCCTTCTGGCAACCATTTCAGCCCTGGGAAAAAGCCTCTGACTATCCACACGATCAATGCCTCTCATCATCTTATACACCTCTATCTGGTCACCTCTCATCCTCCGTCGCTCCAAGGAGAAAAGGCCGAGTTCACTCAACCTGTTTTCAACCTGTTCTCAACCTGCCCCAATCCAGGCAACATCCTTGTAAATCTCCTCTGCACTCTTTCTATGGTTTCCACATCCTTCCTGTAGTGAGGCAACCAGAACTGAGCCCAGTATTCCAAGTGGGGTCTGGTCAGCGTCCTATATAGCTGCAATATTACCTCACGGCTCTTAAACTCAAACCCACGATTGATGAAGGCCAATGCACCGTATGCCTTCTTTACCAGAGAGTCAACCTGTGCAGCTGCTTTGAGCCTCCTATAGACTCGGACCCCAAGATCCCTCTGGTCCTCCACACTGCCAAGATTCTTACCTTTAATACTATATTCTGCCTAGTTCCATTGACCTGCAGCCAGACCATAGCCTCCATAACACTCTCATCCATTTACCAATCCAAAGTTCTCTTAAACATTGAAATTGAAATCACATCACTTGAGCTGGCCGCTGATGGCCTGAAGATAAGGTCTTAGCTGTCCATTCTATCTCACTCTAGCTCATAATCTTATGAATCTCTATTAAGTGGTCTATAAAAACATCTTAAAATCATAGTGAATAATTAGAAGTAATAATATAAAGCAAAATTAGAAAACAACTTGGAGATACAAGAGGCTCAAACAAGAGAAAATTAGCAGATGCCGGAAATCCAAGTATCAGGCACAAAATTATACTTGGAGGAACGCAGCAGGTCAGACAGCATCTATGGGAAAAAGTGCAGTCAATGTTTTGGGCTGGGTAGCATCTGTGGAAAAGAGTGCAGTCAATGTTTTGGGCTGAGCAGCATCTATGGAAAAGAGTACAGTCGTTGTTTCAGGCTGGGCAGCATCTATGGAAAAGAGTACAGTTGATGTTTTGGGCCAGGTAGCATCTATGCAAAAGAGTACAGTTCATTTTTCGGTCTGAGACTCTTGACTGCTGAAGGGTCTCGGCCCGAAATGTCGACTGTACTCTTTTCCATAGATGCTGCCTGGCCTGCTGAGTTCCTCCAGCATTGTGTGTGTGTTGCTTGGAGATACAAGAGACTATCAGTTTTTGGAATCTGAAGCAAAAATGGATCATCTGTAAAGGGATGTTCAACGTTTCAGCTCAAGATCCAGCACCAGGCTCTGCAGATGCTGCTAATTTGCTAAAAAAAAACACTTGATGTTTTACAGTGTCAAATTACATTCGCACACTAGACAATCTGTAGGTAGAGCTGAGAGACCAGATCTGAGATGCAAGTAAGGAACAGTTCTAACATGGGATCTTTTGCTAAAATGTTGTTTCTTTTCCTATAGATGCAGCTTGACTTGATGAGTATTTCAAGTGTTTTTTATTTTTTGTTTCAGATGCAGCCAGGCAGGACACATTTGATGGTGCTTCTGTAGAAAGTTGTTAAGAGTAGGCGCAGGGAACCTTGACTGACTTGCACAGAGTTAAGCTGTAGATCAGATAAGGGCACAATAGTTGGAGACAAGGTAGCCAACAGATGCCTATGGAAGTGTCAGCAAAAGGCAAGCATGTTCTGTCTCATTGTATTAATAACGCTGGAGGTCTGTCTTCCTTTGTAGCCAATGTAAAGTGGCTGGAATGAACTAGACATCTTCAAGATCAACTGTGCAATGTCGTCTATTTCCAGTAATCAGAACACAGAACAGTACAGCACAGTATAGGCTCTTCAGCCCACAATGTTGTGCTGACATTTTAACCAACACCATTATCAATCTAACCCTTCTCTCCTCTGTAGCCCTCCATTTTTCTTTCATCTATGTGCCAAAGAGCCTCATTTGTTCAAACTCCATTCCCAGGAAGCAGTGTACATGAAAGTACAGTTAAAATTTCTTTTTAGTGAACCCAGCTGTTCACCAGAGTTTGGGAATAGGCTGATTTCCCTCCTTTGAAAGTCTGAGGTGACATTCATATTGCCAAGGAGGAGGTACTCACACCCTTAGAGCGCATAAGGTGAATAAGTCTCCAGGGTCTGGCAGACTACATCCTTAGACTTCTTGGGAGACTACAGAGGAAATAATACAGACCCTTGCAGAGAAATTTGCTTCTTAGTTGGTCAGTTGTGAAGTTCCTGAAGACTGGAAGGGAAGTAAGGGATAAACCAGAGAACCATAGGCTAGTCCTGAACTTCTGGTATCAGCAGCAGAAAAGTTACTGGGGAAGGTTCTGAAGGACAGGATCTACCAGCATTTGGATAGACAGAGGTGATTAGGAGAAGTCAGCATAGCTTTGCTCATGAAAAGTGTGTTTGACAAGCATTTTAAAGTTTTGATGAAGAGGTAACCAAAAAAATAGATGAATGTAGAGTAGTAGATGTTGTTGATTTGGAGACTAGAAAGGCCATTGTCAAAGGCTCTCATGGACGGTTAGATCCCATGATATCCAGTTAGGTACATTCAAATTGACATGGAGATAGGAAGCAGAGGATGGTGGTTGAAGGTTGCTTTTTTTTTAAATCAGAATGGAAGCTGGTGACTTGTGGTGTGCCTCAGGTATTGGTGTGGAGATGCTTGTTATTCATATAAATTATTTGGATCTGAATACACAAGGCTTAATCAGTAACTTTGTGGATGACACTAAGTATTGTTGATAGTAGATTGATTCTAGATTACAAAGGGATCTTGAACATTTAGGGAAGTGGGCTGAGGGAAGAAAAATAGAATTCAATACAGGTATGTGTCAGATAAGTGTTAAATTAAACCAGCATAAATCTTAAACTATTAATGGTAGGGATTAGGGAATGTACTGGATTAGAATTTCCTTGGACTACCAGTACATAATTCATTGATAGTGACAATTTTTCACCTGTGTAAGTCTTTAGTATCAATGAGGTCTTCCCTAATGGTATCTTAGGAAACAGTCTGTTGTAGTCAGCCTTTGAAATTATAAAAAGTTGACCCTGTGTCCAGTTCCATTTACAGTTTTACACCAGACACATCTATTGTGATCCATACAATGTAACGATCTGCTTCAGTTATACTATGCAGTTCTAGGCATGACAGTTCACCCTTGTCAGACTCTATGCAGTCCGATTCTGTTTTACATTCAGTAACTTTATGCATTTGCTTAGTTTTGTGTTTGAGACTTTTCACTCCTTGCACATTCTCTGTATGTGACCTTGTCTGTCACACTTCCTGCAGACATTTTTTTGAACCAACAGTCATTTGCATCTTGAAAGGATTTGCCACATCGATAACATCTTTGGCTTCTTGCACCCTTCGGGGATTTTTTGTGCTCTTCACATTCTAACCTCCTTTTCTGTAGTTCTGCTGCATCCTTTGCTGCAGTCTCTAATGATGTTGCAATGGTCAATGCCTGTTCTAAGGTTAGTTCTCCTTTTGCCACCAGCCTCGTCTGAGTGCTTTGACTATACATGCCACATACAAGCCTGTTTCTTAATGCATCAGAAAGTCCATCTCTAAAGTCACAGTACCAGGAAAGTTTGTGCAGTTCTGCAATGTGTTCAGAAATGCTTTCATCTTTTGACTGGTTCCTTTTACAAAATCTAAATCTCTCAGCTATGCCAGTAGTTTAGTTATCAATTGATTTTGTAAAATTGTAAACATTTTGTTGAGTGTCTTGCTGGTTGGCTTTTCAGGGGTTACTAGATTGCTTAAGAGACTGCATGTTCTTGAGCCCATTAGGCTAAGAAGTGCAGGGGCTTTATTTTGCTCCTCCATGTTGTTGCATTACAATACAGTTCAACCCTCTCAATATGCAACTCCCAGCTGTCATCAGCGCTATCAAATTTGATAACTTTCCCGACTGAAGCCATCGCCACGTTATTTTCACTTTAAATCCCACGCGTAATTCTCCGTTACTCATGTGTTTGTTGGTGTCTGTGACGGCCTTCCCTGTACTAATCAACTCTCACTGTTCCGTCCTGTAATCATGCCGTAACTGTCAGTGTAGTTCATGATATTTTCTGACATTCCAGTTAATACTCGTCACCAATTTGTTGTCTGTGCAGAACTACGTATACATTAAATAAAAGCACAGACAGGGAGATGGGTTTAACATTGCAGCAAGAGAGAGACTGAACAATGTGAATGGGTAGACAACAAATCAATGCGTCATGCTAAGGGAGGGGTGTCATTGCTCTAAAAGAAATAGATCCATACAATAGTTGAGGCTGATAAAATAATATCTGTTATAAAGCATTTTGATAGCTATATGAACAGGCAAGATTTAGGAGCTGAATGCAGAAAATTGGGACTAGCTGGGAGGGCACCTTAGTCAGCATGGACTAGTTGAGCCAAAGTGCCTGTATCCATGTTGCATTGCTCCACAGAGGCTCTAAGATTCACTTCCTTTGCATTCTACTGGTGCAGGCATTCTTGCACTGATGTCAGGAGTAATGCGCCAACAGCAGAAATTAAATATTCAAATGAGATAGCCTGGCACAATCATTTATGTACAGCTATGTACAATGCTTAAGGTGTAGTAGTCCCTGTGTTGTAACTAAAGTATAGCCACCATGGTACAACGACTGCATGGCAATCAAACTCATGCATTTAGTAGCTTTCTTCTTTGATCTTAATCTGTCTACTGAGGATTCATTACAACAGACAATAGAGAGGTGTTGGGGCTCAGTGGATGAAACAGGCAATAGCAAATGAAGGGGAAAAAAAACTTGGGCTTCAATTCCACCAGCTACACAAGACACTTTGAAGTAACAATTATCTGTGTGTGGTATTCTGATAGCATTTAAAGCAGATAAAAATATTAACATTCTTATCAATACAAACTGCCATAACTAATTATGCATCCATGTAATGTGTGTTCAGTTTGCACTTGTTTAAACAGCAGAGATGCTCATTAGCTTTAGTATATCTGTAATGCTTCAATAAATAGTTTAATGGCTGTAATGTTTAACCAGTTTCTGAAGTCTCTGTAATTCTAGCTTTATCAGCTCATTACTGTTTTTTTTTGACAGTGTACAGATGATTTGGCTGCAATTTGATTCCTTTTATCATCTTAAACTCCCAAGATGTCATGATTTACTTCTATGATTAGGGACTACTGAAATATAAATGGCATAAGCTCAACAATAGAGGGTTAATAGTCATTCTTTAAGAGCCATCATTGTACGTACTTTTACATATCGTGATTTTTGGCACAGTTGTTCAATTTAGATTTTTATTACACTTAAGTATGACATTATCATGGATTTTTTTTTATTGCCAGTCATCCAATCAGCGATTGGACACATTTTTAAAAAATCGACGTAACAGCACCCATTAGACGAAGCCTGGCAAATAAAGATAGCAGAGCTACAGTAAAACAAGATTGTGAACAGCAGTTCACGTGGGAATGTTGCTTGATCATTCAGAAGGTCATTAGGGAAAACTCAAAAACCAATGCTAAGCACTTTCTCATTAATTCCTCCACACTACACTTTAGAACTCATTTTCGTGTTATAAATTTGATTCTAAAGGTTTTACTAATTTTTACTTATCTTAATCTATGATGAAAGGAACAGTATAAAAGGACCTGTTTGTTGAAATGAAGGGCTTCCACAATTAGTTCAACTGAAATCATTTGACCCGCCACTGCAATGTAATATTGCAAGAAATTTGGACTATTTTTCTATGTGGAAAGAAATGAACAGCGTGAGAGACTGTATTGGTGCCTGCACAGCTGAGAACTCAAAAATTGCATGATGTTAATGACAGATATGTGTTTTCTGTGAGGTTATAAAAATCTGCTGTTTAAGCTTCACTAATCAATTAAAAAGCATAATCACTTAAGAAAATTCTGCTTTACCAAACAAAATAGACAATAAAACAATGCTCGGCAGATAGCTCATTAACAGAGCAGTTCTGAGGCTTCTCTCAGTTTCACAGTTTCATCTCATTCTTTCATTAGCTGAATAATTCTGCATCTCAAATTACTTTGAGGCTATTGTAGGAATCCTGAACTTGGAGGCATTTATCAATAATAATTACTTAGTACTCAGTTCCCAATCAGTTCAACAAAAACATGGTAGAATTAAGAATTTCACTTAAAAATATAGTGGGGCTATCAGATTTAAGAATTAGGAAATGGTTTGCCTCATGTAAGTTGATATCTAACTTAAGTGTATTGATGGAAGTTCATTGGCCTGAAATATTAATTCTTGTTTTTCTCTCTCTCCAAAATGCTATTTAACCTACTGAGCAATTCCAGCGATTTAAGTTTTAGTTTGGTCATGGTTAAGTTGTTTTCAATAAATAAATTCAAAGATGGAAATCAAGGTAGTTATGAAGAAACTACAATGACAATGACAAGGAGAGTTATATTGCTGTCAGTCACTCAAACCAACAATGTATCAATAGAGAAAACAAAAAGACTTCACAATTAATTTTCATATATTTCTAAACTTGTAACATAATTTTAGATAAACTACAGTGGTTCATAATTGCTTACCTGAAATATTGGAGAGGATGGAGCCAAAAGCACTGATGACAACATTTGCTTTTAAGCGAATAACTTGTTCCTCATCTTCAACCCAATCACCAGCATCATTCTGCTCTGTATGAACAAACTCAATTGCAGAAATGCGCTGACCTTTCAGAATAATTCTTCTTGGAGACATGTAAGGCAAAAACTCGCATTTCTCTTGCTTTGCTAGTTCCACCTAATAGGTAAACACAGGAGAGTAAAACAACACTAATAAGCACCGGGCAACTATGACCTTCATTATAATATTAGTGAGAGATGCATTATAAATTCTGAATGTTGATGCATTTACAGAAATGTCTGCTTCTGACCATCAATCCTAACATTGTATCTGATTTTCTGAACCATAAGGAGCAGAATTAAGCCATGCAGCCCATTAAGTCTGCTCTGCCTTTCTATCACAACTGATTTACTGCCCTTCTCAACCCCACTTTTCTGCCTTCTATCCATAACCTTTGACACCCTTACTAATCAAGAACCCATCAACCTCAGATTTAAATATACCCTCTGACTTGGCCTCCACAGCCATCTGTGTCAATAAATTCCACAGATTTACCACCCTCTAGCTAAAGAAATTCCTCCTTGTCTCTGTTCTAAAGGGATGTCCTTGTATTCTGAGGCTACACCCTGTGATCCTAGATTCCCCCACTAGAGGAAACATCCTCTTCATAGCCTCTTCATTCTTCTTCATTCTTCATCCTCTTCATTCTGTTTCTTTAACTGATCACGGCAAAGAGGCTAGACTGCGCAGGCGCGTGACATAGCACACCAAAGGTTTAAAAAGAAAGACTGCCATATACAGCGGCCATCATTGGAGTGGACTGAGGCAGAGTGGGTCGGCTTTGGCTCAATCAGGCTTTGACGAGAACAGGCAGAGGCGAGGTTTGAACAGGGCACAACTGTGCAAGCACGGGAAAGTAGGCCCATGAGGCAGCAGGAGAATTTAAATAGCGAGCAGAGGCTGAGTACGAGCTTCACTCCAGGTGAGGTAAGGCCGGGTAAGCTCCTTTAATTAATCTAATTAGCTTAGGAGTAGGTAATGGAGCCAACAGTTAGGGCAGTTGAGTGCTCCGTTTGCAGTATGTGGGAAGTCAGGGCGAGGACCGTCCCTGATGACTACACCTGCAAAAGGTGCATCCAGCTGCAGCTCCTGACAAACCGTGTTAGGGAACTGGAGCTGGAGCTGGATGAACTTCGGATCATTTATGAGGCAGAGGCAGAAATAAACAGGAGTTTCAGGGAGATAGTCACCCCTAAGAGTCAGGAGACAAGTAGTTGGGTGATTGTCAGGAGAGGGAAGGGGAATAGACAGGAAGAGCAGAGCACCCCTGTGGCCGTTCCCATCAACAATAAGTATACCGTTTTGGATACTGTTGGTGGAGACGACCTACCAGGGACAAGTTGCAGTGGTTGTGTCTCTGGCACCGAGACTGGACCCTCAGCTCAGAAGGGAAGGAGGGAAAAGAGGAGAGCAGTAGTGATAGGGGATTCAATAGTTAGGGGGACAGATAGGAGGTTCTGTGGAAAAGATCGAGAATCTCGAATGGTCTGTTGCCTCCCTGGTGCCAGGGTCCGTGATATCTCGGAGTGAGTTCTCAGTATTCTCAAGAGGGAGGGTGAGCAGCCAGATGTCGTGGTCCATGTAGGGACCAATGACTCTTCCATGTAGGAAGAGTGAGGAGGTCCTGAAAGGTGGTTTAGGGAGCTAGGTGCCAAGTTAAAGGACAGGACCTCCAGGATAGCAATCTCAGGATTGCTACCAGTGCCACGTGCAGGTGGGTTTAGAAATAGTAAGATAGTGCAGATCAACACGTGGCTGAAGACATGGTGCAGGACGGAGGGCTTCAGATTTATGGATAATTGGGCAGTTTTCCAGGGAAGGCGGGACCTGTTCTGGCGGGACGGTTTACATCTGAACTGGAGGGGGACAAATATTCTTGCAGGTAGGTTTGCTAGAGAGGCTCCAATGGATTTAAACTAGATATGAGGGGGGAGGGAACCAGAGTGCAGTAACAGATGTATGAGAGAAGGAAAAAAAAGACAGTAAAGTTCTTTATACTGTTAGAGATAAACAGAGAGGAAGAGATGGAGAATTTCTTAAATGCATTTATTTTAATGCTAGGAGCATTGTAAGAAAGGTGGATGAGCTTAGAGCATGGATTGATACCTGGAAATATGATGTTGTAGCTATTAGTGAAACATGGTTGCAGGAGGGATGTGATTGCCAACTAAATATTCCTGGATTTCATCGCTTCAGCTGTGATAGAGTTGGAGGAACAAGAAGGGGAGGTGTTGTATTGCTTGTCAGAGAAAATATTACAACGGTGCTCTAGGGAGGCTATTTTGGTGGAATTGAAGAATGGGAAAGGTGTAGTAACACTTATAGGGGTGTATTATAGACCGCCTAATGGGGAGTGAGAATTGGAGGAGCAAATTTGCAAGGAGATAGCAGATATTTGTAGTAAGCACAGGGTTGTGATTGTGGGAGATTTTAATTTTCCACACATAGACTGGGAAGCCCATACTGTAAAAGGGATGGATGGTTTGGAGTTTGTAAAATGGGTGCAGGATAGTTTTTTTGCAGCAATACATAGAGGTACTGACTAGAGAAGGGGCAGTGTTGGATCTTCTTTTAGGGAATGAAATAGGTCAGGTGACGGACGTTTGTGTTGGGGAGCACTTCGGGTCCAGTGATCACAATACCATTAGTTTCAATACAATTATGGAGAAGGATAGGACTGCACCCAGGGTTGAGATTTTTGACTGGAGAAAGGCTAACTTTGAGGAGATGCGAAAGGACTTAGAAGGAGTGGATTGGGACAATTTGCTTTATGGGAAGGATGTAATAGAGAAATGGAGGTCATTTAAAGGTGAAATTTTGAGGGTACAGAATCTTTATGTTCCTGTTAGGTTGAAAGGAAAGGTTAAAAGTTTGAGAGAGCCATGGTTTTCAAGGGATATTGGAAACTTGGTTAGGAAAAAGAGAGATATCTACAATAAATATAGGCAGTATGGAGCAAATGAGGTGCTCAAGGAATATACAGAATATAAGAAGAATCTTAAGAAAGAAATTAGAAAAGCTAAAAGAAGATACAAGGTTGCTTTGGCAAGTAAGGTAAAAATAAATCCAAAGGGTTTCTACAGTTATATTAATAGCAAAAGGATAGTGAGGGATAAAATTGGTCCCTTAGAGAATCAGAGTGGATAGCTATGTGTGGAGCCGAAAGAGATGGGGGAGATTTTGAACAATGTCTTTTCTTCTGTTTTCACTAAGGAGAGGGATATTGAATTGTGTAAGGTAAGGGAAACAAGTAGGGAAGTTATGGAAACTATGATGATTAAAGAGGAGGGAGTACTGGCGCTTTTAAGGAATATAAAAGTGGATAAATCTCTGGATCCTGACAGGATATTCCCTAGGACCTTGAGGGAAGTTAGTGTGGAAATAGCAGGGGCTCTGACAGAAATATTTCAAATGTCATTAGAAACAGGGATGGTGCCAGAGGATTGGCGTATTGCTCATGTGGTTCCATTGTTTAACAATGGTTCTAAGAGTAAACCTAGCAATTATAGGCCTGTCAGTTTGACGTCAGTGGTGGGTAAATTAATGGAAAGTATTCTTAGAGATAGTATATATAATTATCTGGATAGATAGGGTCTGATTAGGAACAGTCAAGATGGATTTGTGCATGGAAGGTCATGTTTGACAAATCTTATTGAATTTTTTTAAAGAAGTTACTAGGAAAGTTGACGAGGGTAAAGCAGTGGATGTTGTCTATATGGACTTCAGTAAGGCCTTTGACAAGGTTCCACACAGAAGGTTAGTTAGGAAGGTTCAATCATTAGGTATTAATATTGAAGTTGTAAAATGGATTCAATACTGGCTGGATGGGAGATGCCAGAGAGTAGTGGTGGATAACTGTTTGTCAGGTTGGAGGCCGGTGACTAGTGGTGTGCCTCAGGGATCTGTACTGGGTCCAATGGTGTTTGTCATATACATTAATGATCTGGATGATGGGGTGGTAAATTGGATTAGTAAGTATGCAGATGATACTAAGGTAGGTGACGTTGTGGATAATGAAGTAGGTTTTCAAAGTTTGCAGAGAGATTTAGGCCAGTTAGAAGAGTGGGCTAAGCGATGGCAGATGGAGTTTAATGCTGATAAGTGTGAGGTGCTCTATTTTGGTAGGAATAATCCAAATAGGACATACATGGTAAATGGTAGGGCACTGAAGAATGCAGTAGAACAGAGTGATCTAGGAATAATGGTGCAGAGTGGAATCTGAAGATGGAATCTCATGTGGATAGGGTGGTGAAGAAAGCTTTTGGTATGTTGGCCTTTATAAATCAGAGCATTGGGTATAGGAGTTGGAATGTAATGTTAAAATTGTACAAGGCATTGGTAAGGCTGAATTTGGAGTATTGTGTACAGTTCTGGTCACCGAATTATAGGACAGATGTCAACAAAATAGAGAGAGTACAGAGAAGATTTACTAGAATGTTACCTGGGTTTCAGTACCTAAGTTACAGGAAAAGATTGAACAAGTTAGGCCTTTATTCTTTGGAGCATAGAAGGCTGAGGGGGGACTTGATAGAGGTATTTAAAATTATGAGGGGGATAGATAGAGTTGACGTGGATAGGCTTTTTCCATTGAGAGTAGGGGAGATTCAAACAAGAGGACACGAGTTGAGACTTAGTGGGCAAAAGTTTAAGGGTAACATGAGAGGGAATTTCTTTACTCAGAGAGTGGTAGCTGTGTGGAATGAGCTTCCAGTAGAAGTTGTTAGAGGCAGGTTCGGTATTGTCATTTAAAGTAAAATTGGATAGGTATATGGACAGGAAAGGAATGGAAGGTTATGGGCTGAGTGTGAGTCAGTGGGACTAGGTGGGAGTAAGCGTTCGGCATGGACTAGAAGGGCCGAGATGGCCTGTTTCCATGCTGTAATTGTTATATGGTTATATAGCCACATGATCTAGGCCTTTCAATGGTAACATAGGCTATTTACAGAAAATATTCTTACAAGTAATAAAATGCCAACATGATTGCAACTCATCATGAAAAACTTCCAAGTTCCCCCTCTAGTGTTTGCAAATGTCACTCCATCCAAAACCCACTCCCTTTAAAGCAAACAGGCGATTGCTAAACAAGATAAACAAATGTTCACTAAACGTGATTTTGTTAGATAGCAGATTGTATTTTCAAACTGCACATTCTTTTACTTCTGCTTATGCTTAGGGGGTTTGCTTCAAAATATATTTATTCTCCCTCAACGTGAATATGATCTTTTTTACTGAGGAAACAATCAGTCGTTACCTTCACTCGATTTACTTGCACTGTTACTGTCAAGATAAAATATCCAACAGAACATTCCAACATCATATCTTGAATATTTTCATGAATCCTTGAGACCCAAAGTTTGCGGTAGGCCTTTGTGGTGAAATTTAATGGCGCTGAAGACCAACTTGGTCTGGCTCTGAAACCTGCCAAGGAGACCTTGGCAATAGTGGCATTGTTGGTTACTATGACTTCTGGAAGTATGGGCAACCAACCAAAACTGGTATACTGAAGCAGTAACGTTCCCAAAGGTCAATGCCAACTCTTATTGCCAAGGCTAACTAATCAGGCCACCAATTAGAGACCAAGAGGTTCTGCAGATTCTGGAAATCCAGTGCAATACACACAAAATACTGGAGGAACTCAGCAGACCAGGCAGCAGTAATGGTGAGGAATAATTAGTCTATGTTTTCATGAAGACTGGAAAGGAAGGGGAAAGAAACCAGAACAAGAAGGTGGACAGAGGGGACCTCTATAGATGTGTAGTGGAGAGTATACTGAATGGTTGCATCACAGCCTGGTATGGAAACATCAATGTCTTTGAATGGAAAATCCCACAAAAAGTAGTGGATACCATCACAGGTAAAGCTCTCCCCACCACTGAGCACATCTACATGAAGCATTGTCTATCGTATCTAGTGTCCCAATGTGGACTCCTCGATATTGGTAAGACCCATCATAAATTGGGGAACCACTTCGTTGAGCACCTTTGCTCCATCTGCCAAAAATGGAACTTCCCAATGACCAAAATTTTAATTCTGATTCCCATTCCCGTTCTGACATGTTGGTCCATGAGATCACTCTGAGGATGGAGGAGCAAAACCTTATATTCTGTCTGGGTAGCCTCCAACCAGATGGTATGAAAATCAGTTTCGGCTTCCGGTAAAAAAAATCTCTCACCCTAGCTTCTATTCTCCACTCCAGCCTCTTAGCTCTTCACGCCTATCACAACCCCCTGGTGCCACTCCTCCTCCTCTTTGCCTAATGGTCCACTCTCTTCTCTTATCAGATTCTTTCCAACCCACCTGGCTTCACCTATCACCTTCTAGCTATCTTCATTACCCTCCCGCTACCTTATATTCTGGTGTCCTACCCCTACCTTTCCCACTGTGAGGAAGGCGTTTGACCCAAAACATCGACTGCTTATGCTTTTCCATGGGTGCTGCCTGACCTGCTGAGTTCCTCCAGCATTTTATGTGTGTTGACTTGGGTTTCATTGTATTGTCAAGGAGCTAATTTTATTTTAAGTAACATTCAACGATAGGATTAGGAAGACAGACACAAATTGCAAAACTTTGGTGAATGCCTACCACATTAAAACATAAAGTTTAATATTGCTAACCAGTTGCTGAAGAAATTGTATCTCATTTTGCCTCTGATCAGTTCTTCATTGGTTTTGTTGAATGAATGTTTATACATTAAAAGTCACTCATCCTTAAGAGCAATAATTATTGAATTATGTTCATATAAGTGCTGATTTAACAAAATATACACCACATTAGATTCTATTTAGTTCACATTCCCATTCAAATTGCTATCAAACAAGATGGTTAACAGAACTAGACATCTTTAAGAGGTTATCAAATTAATCCAATGAATTCTAATCCAACTGTAATAATTAAAGAAATCTTTACAAATGCTATGTAGTCTGGCATGGATGTTCCAAATGAGAAACACATTACAATGAACTATAAATAGTCAGTGCCAGTTATTATATATTTCTTTTTCAAAGCAGAAAATATTGGTTACACCATAAAACTAATTTATTATTAGTAGTCAAGATGACCTACAAGAACAGTATAAATTTTAAAGGTCAGTTTACCATCAAACCTTAATCTGACTATTCAATTTCTTGACAGTGCAGATTTACAGTTATTAACAAAATCTTGCTTATCCTCCCACTTTAAATCAGTTACTTCAAATGTATTGAGAAATTCTGTGGCTCTCTTTATGTGTGTGGAACAAAGCAGAATCAGGTTTATTATCACAGATATAAGCCATTAGATTTGTTGTTCGGAGCATCAGTACTGAGCATAAATGAGTACATTAACAAACCAAATTATTTCCCAGGAATCTGTCAAAGGTGTGGCATAGCTAACCGTGTAATAGTGTGGAGGGCTGTCAGAAGTTATAGCGGGACATTGATAAGATGCAAAACTGGGCTGAGAAGTGGCAGATGGAGTTCAACCCAGATAAGTGTGAGGTGCAAACATGTGGAAATCTGCAGATGCTGGAAATTCAAGCAACACACACAAAATGCTGGTGAAACGCAGCAGGCCAGGCAGCATCTATAGGAAGAAGCACAGTCAACGTTTTGGGCCGAGACCCTTCATCAGGACTAACTGAAAGAAAAAATAGTAAAAGATTCTAAAGTAGGAGGGGGAGGGGAATATACGAAATGATAGGAGAAGACAGGAGGGGGAGGGGTGAAGTTTAGAGCCAGAAAGGTGATTGGCAAAAGGGATACAGAGCTGGAGAAGGGAAAGGATCATGGGACGGGAGGCCTAGGGAGAAAGAAAGGGGAAGGGGAGCACCAGTGGGAGATGGAGAAAAGGCAAGGAGTGATTGTGAGAGGGGCAGAGAGAGAAAGAAAAGGGGGGGAAATACATAAATAAATAAATCAGGGATGGGGTAAGAAGGGGAGGAGGGGCATTGACAGAAGTTAGAGAAATCAATTTTCATGCCATCAGGTTGGAGGCTACCCAGAGGGAATATAAGGTGTTGTCCATCCAACCTGAGTGTGGCTTCATCTTGACAGTAGAGGAGGCCATGGATAGACATATCAGGATGGGAATGGGATGTGGACTTAAAATGTGTAGCCACTGGGAGATCCTGCTTTCTCTGGCAGGCAGAGCTTAGGTGTTCAGCAAAACGGTCTCCCAGTCTGCGTTGGGTCTCACCAATATATAAAAGGCCACACCGGGAGCACCGGACACAGTATACCACACCAGCCGACTCACAGGTGAAGTGTCGCCTCACCTGGAAGGACTGTCTGCGGCCCTGATTGGTGATGAGAGGGGAAGTGTAAGGGCCCCCGAATGGTGGTGAGGGAGAAAGTGTAAGGGCATCTGCCTGCCACCCCACTCGGGATAGGGTTCCCCTTGTCCTCACCTACCACCCCACCAGCCTCCGGGTCCAACGTATAATTCTCTGTAACTTCCGCCACCTCCAACGGGATCCCACTACCAAGCACATCTTTCCCTCCCCCCCCTTTCGGCTTTCCGCAGTGATCGCTCCCTACGCAACTCCCTTGTCCACTCGTCCCCCACCCCCCCATCCCTTCCCACCAATCTCCCTCCTGGCACTTATCCTTGTAAACGGAACAAGTGCTACACCTGCCCTTACACTTCTTCCCTCACCACCATTCAGGGCCCCAGACAGTCCTTCCAGGTGAGGCGACACTTCACCTGTGAGTCGGCTGGTGTGGTATACTGCATCCAGTGCTCCCGGTGCGGCCTTTAATATATTGGTGAGACCCAACGCAGACTGGGAGACCATTTCACTGAACACATACGCTCTGTCCACCAGAGAAAGCAGGATCTCCCTGTGGCCTCATATTTTAATTCCATGTCCCATTCCCACTCTGATGTGTCTATCCATGGTCTCCTCTACTGTCAAGATGAAGCCACACACAGGGTTGGAGGAACAACACCTTATATTCCATCTGGGTAGCCTCCAACCTGATGGCATGAAAATTGATTTCTCTAACTTCCATTAATGCCCCTCCACCGCTTCTTACTGCGTCCCTTATTTATTTATTCCCCCCCCCTCCTATTCTTTCTCTCTCTGCCCCTCTCACAATCACTCCTTGCCTTTTCTCCATCTCCCTCTGGTGCTCTCCTCCCCCTTTCTTTCTCCCGAAGCCTCCCATCCCATGATCCTTTCCCTTCTCCAGCTCTGATTCCCTTTTGCCAATCACCTTTCCAGCTCTTAGCTTCACCCCACCCCCTCCTGTCTTCTCCTATCATTTCAGATTTCCCCCTCCCCCTCCTACTTTCAAATCTCTTACTATCTTTTCTTTCAATTAGGCCTGACGAAGGGTCTCGGCTCGAAACGTCAACTGTACTTCTTCCTATAGATGCTGCCTGGTCTGCTGCGTTCCACCAGTATTTTGTGTGTTTTGGTAAGTGTGAGGTGGATCATTTTGGTAGTCAAATATAATGGCAGAAAATAGTACTAATGGTAAGACTCTTGGCAGTGTGGAGGATCAGAGGGATCTTGGGGTCTAAGTTCATAGGACGCTCAAAGCAGCTGCACAGGTTGACTCTCTGGTTAAGAAGGCATAGAGTGCATTGGCCTTCATTAATCATGGGATTGAGTTTAAGAGCTGAGACGTAATGTTGCAGCTATATAGGACCCTGGTCAGACCCCACTTGGAGTACTGTGCTCAGTTCTGGTCGCCTCACTACAGGAAGGATGTGGAAACCATGGAAATGGTGCAGAGGAAATTTACAAGGATGTTGCCTGGATTGGGAAGCATGCCTTATGAAAACAGGTTGAGTGAACTCGGCCTTTTCTCCATGGAGCGACGGAGGATGAGAGGTGACCTGATAGAGGTGTATAAGATGATGAGAGGCTTTAATCGTGTGGATAGTCACAGGCTTTTTTGCGGGGCTGAAATGGTTGCCACAAGTGAACACAGGTTAAAGGTGCTGGGGAGTAAGTACAGAGAAGATGTCAGGGGGATGTTTTGTAATTAGAGAGTGGTGAGTGCATGGAATGGGCTGCCAGCAACGGTGGTGGAGGTGGATACGACAGGGTCTTTTAAGAGAATTTTGGATAGGTACATGGAGCTTAGAACAATAGAGGGCTATGGGTAACCCTCGTAAATTCTAAAGTAGGGATGTGTTTGGCACAACATTGTGGGCCGAAGGGCCTGTATTGTGCTGTAGATTTTCTATGTTTCTATGTAATTTCTAAGTAGGCCCCATCTGAATTGCGCCATTATTACATACTTCTTCCTGTGCTGTTTTAGATAAAAGAGCGCATTTTAAGAGAGCAATTAATTCATAATTCAGAAATATTTTATCCTTCTGTTGGTCTCACTGCCTGTTAACGAATTATTAAAAGTGTAATGACACCCTACTGTAGAAATTGTCAAGGTAAATCGGGTACAGTGTTGACAACATCATAACTTGGTGAAATCATTGATTTTTCAAGGTAGTTAACATCTTGACTACCTAACAACAATTAACTTAGCACCAAAATTTCAACTCATCTATTTTGTGAGGAGGGAGATTATAGATAGTGTTAATACCATCAGAGAAAATAGTCCATATAACTAATGAACTATTAATCAGATTCTATTTAAAGACTTGACCCTTCAATTTTGATGCTATTGTACTTATACAAGAAGAAGTTCAAAGAACAATATACAAAATGCAGGTATGGAAAAGAGTAAACAGTCGACATTTTGGGCTGAGACCCTCCATCAGACTGAGATGGAAGTGGGGAGATTAATTAAATGGTGGGGGGAGGGGAAAGAGGCTGGCAGGAAGGTGATAGGTGAAGCCAGGTGATGGGAAAGGTCAGGGGCTGGAGAAGAAAGAATCGGATAGGAGAGGAGAGTGCATTATAGGAGAAAGGGAAGGAGGAGGGAACCTGGGGGAAAAATAGGCAAGTGAGAATAAGTTAGAGGTAAGAGTGAGGATGGGGAAGGGGGTGGAATTCATGCAATCAGGTTGGAGGGTACCCAGAGGGAATATAAGGTATTACTCCTCCACACTAAGGGTGCACTCATCTTTGCACAAGAAGAGGGCATGGATCGACATGTTAGAACTGGAAAGGAAATCTAAATTAAAATGTCTGGCCTCCGGAAAGTCTGGCTTGTGGCAGATGGTGCAGAGGTGCTCGGTGAAGCAGCCCCTCAATTTACAGCGGGTCTCACCAACATAGAGGCGGCCGCATCGGGATCAAATAGACACAATAGACAGCCCCAGCAGATTCACATGTGAAGTGTTGCCTCACCTGGAAGAACTGTTTGGCGCTCTGAATGGAGGTGAGGGAGGAGGTGTATGGGTAGGTGTTGGTGTATTCGTTTGCAGGGATAAGTTCCTGGAGGGAGATTAGAGGGATCGGACAAATGGACAAAGGAATTGTGGAGGAAGGCGGATGGGTAGATAAAGATATGTTTAGTGGTAGGGTCCCTTCAGAGATGGTGGAAGCTGCAGAGGATAATATGTTGGATGCAGAGGCTGATGGGGTAGTACATAAGTACAAGAGGGACAAAGCAGGGAAGATGGGGTGAGCACAGGTGTATGAGAAATGGAGGAGATATGGGAGAGAGCAGCATCAATAGTAGAGGAACAGAAACCTTGATCTTTAAAGAAGGAGAACATCTCTGATGTCCTGGAATGGAAAGCCTCATCCTGAGGAACAGATGTGGTGGAGGCAAAGAATCTGAGAAAAGGGAATAGAATGTTTACAGGAATTAGAGTGTGGGCAGATATAGTCAAGATAATCATGGGAATCAGTAATTTTATAAGAGATATTGGTTGACACTTTGTCTCCAGAGATGGAGATAGAGAGATCAAGAAAGCGAGGGAAGTGTCAGAGATGGCCCAAGTGAATTTAAGGGCAGGGAGGAAGTTAGAGGCAAAATTAATTAAATTGACGAGCTCAGTATGGGTACACGAAGCAGCACTAATTCAGTTGTCAATGTAGCAGAGGAAGAGTTGGGAAGTATAACCAGGGGAGGCCTCAAACATCGACTGTTCTACATAGCCAACGAAGAGGTAGGCAAATCTTGGGCCCAAGTGAGTGTCCATGACTATCCCTCAGGTTTGGAGAAAGTGGGAGGAGCCAAAGAAAAATTTGTTCAGGGTGCGGACCAGTTCTGCCAGACAGAGGAGGGTGGAGGGGGAGGGGGATTGGTTGGTTCTTCTGTCAAGGAATAAGCAGAGGACTTCGAGGCCTTTATGATGGGGGATAGAAGTGCATAGGGACTGAACATCCATGGTAAAGTTGAGGCAGTCAGGGCCAAGGGAATTGAAAGTTACAGAAAAGATCGAGGGCACGAGAAATATCGTGGATGTACATGGGAGGGAGCTGAACCAAGGAGAAAGATTAGAATTGAGATACAAGGACATGAATTCAGTGAGGTAGGAGCAAACAGAGACAATAGGCCTACCCGGACAGTCCAGTTTGTCGATCTTGGAGTGGAGGTAGAACATTTCACGACATCAGATGTGTCCTCTTTCTTTAAAGAACAGGGTTTCTCTCCCTTTGCTATTGATGCTGCCCTTACCCGTATCTCCTCCATTTCCTGTACGTCTGTGCTTACACCATCTTCCCTGCTTGTAATAGTGATAGAGTCACTTTTATCTTTACCAACCACCCCATCAGCCTCTGAATCCAACAAAATATTCTCTACAACTTCTGCCATCTCCAAAAGGACCCTACCCCTAAACAAATCTTCACCTCACGATCAGGTTTATCTGTGCCTGCTCATGCTGTTTCTATGCCTGATGCGAGAACCTACACACTGGATAGAAGCTTCCTTCACTGTGCTATCAGAATTTGGAAAAGCCTTCCAGATGCTGTGGCTGGAAACATCTGAGACAATAGGGTCCAAGCGTTCAGGAGTCAAGTGCACAAACACCCATCTTCTCTGGGAGGGAAGTCACATGCTTCTTCATAAGCTATCATGAAGGGGACCAGGATAGCAATGCTTGGTTGTCGGCAGGTAGGGTTAATACCTGACTTTCAAGAGCAGTTGTGAGTTATGTTCTGGCTGGACTTAGTCCTTAAACTGCTGGAGAACATTGCGGAAAGATCAGGTGCTGTTTTCTCCCGGTAGGGATTAGTTTTTAGTTCTAAGTGCTCCTTTCATGTTTTGTCACCCTGTAACCTTCTCCTTCAAACTCTCTGAATAATGGAGGACAGCATGTGTATAAATGTCTCTCTCCAGCAGACTTTATCATGATCGACATGACTCCAGTATTTCTACTATATTTTAATGTTTTTTAATTGTACATATGATATATTTATGTTCTATCACTGAGCAGCAGTGAACCATCTGATTGGCCTATCAGAGTTCTCTTTGCAGACTAGTTGACTTGATCAGCATTTCTAATCTGGCTATTGTTCACGATTGCACTTAATAAAAAAAAAACCTCCTCCCCCCTCGGCTTTCCACACAGATTGCTCCCTCCACATTTCTCTAATCTATTCACTCCCTCTCCACTAATCTCCCATCAGGCACTTATCCTTGCATGCAGCCCAAGTGCTACACTTGCCCATACACCTCCTCCTTCACTTCCATCTTGAGTCCCAGGTAGTCCTTCCAGGTGAGGCAACACTTCAGCTGTGAATCTGCTGGGGTTGTATTTTATGTCTGGTGGTCCCAATGTGGCTTCCTTCACATTGGTGATACTCGTCATAAATTGGGAGGCTGCTCTGTTGAACATCATCGCACCATCTGCACAAGCAGGACTTCCTGGTGGCCAAACATTTTAATTCCCATTCCCATTCCCAATCCGGCATGTCAATCCATTGCCTCCTCTTGTGCCAAGATGAGGTCCACCTCAGGATGGAGGAGCAACAACTTATATCCCATCTGGGTACCCTCCAACCTGATGGTATGAATATTGATCACTCCTTCCAGTAAATAAAATCCACCCACCCCCTCCTTTATTCCCCAGTCTAACCTTTTACTTCTTCTCACTGTCTATTACATTCCCCAGTCCCCTCTTCCTTCTCTTTCTCCAATGGTCCACTCTCCTCTCCTATGTGATTCTTCCTTCCCCAGCCCTTGACCTTTGCACACACCTGGCTTACCCATCACCTTCCAGCTAGCCTCTTTCCTCTCCCAACACCACTTCATTTGGGCATCCCCCCCTTCCCTCTCAGTTCTGAAGAAGGGTCTCGACCTGGAACATCAAATGTTCATTGTTTTCCATAGATGCTGCCTGGCCTCCGAGTAGCTCCAGCATTTTGGGTGTTGCTTTGGATTTCCAGCATCTGTAGCTTTTCTTGTGTTTGTAACAAACCATGCTTAGGTTTAAAATAAATGAACTATTAAGTCAAGGAAAGGGAGCAAAATAATTTCAGACCAAAGAAATTGAAGGTAAAGGAAATCACAGATTTTATGACGATGAAGCATCGGCAGATCTAACACAACAGATCTGTCTGGTTAAAAGGGAATATATGGTAGCTAATGAGTCTTGGATAACATATCCTGGAGCTCTACAATGGGAGCACACCACTTTATTGCACAGCTGACTTTATAGAAGTTGCTTCACAAGTCAATGGAGAAAACCGGAACACAGTAATTCATATCCTAACAGAAAGATGGAAACAATAGTGGAAGGTTGATGCACTGACTGTGGGCAAGTATATTGTACAGAACAAACAGCTCAGGACGCGGTACAATACAATAGCAATTACTCAATTAGAACAGGATTCAATCTTGCTGCAGTAAAATAAACTTCCTCAGTTTCTAATGATCAATTCTTGCTATAATTTAGTGACTTCCAAGACAAATTTAAGAATGCTGTTCCTGTATTTACTATAAATTGTATGACTCAAAAACATACTAATTATGACAACGTGCTACTAATTTGATACAAAAAAGACAACTTTATTAGAGATATTTCCTGTGATTTCTAATGGAAACTGAGAAAGGATCAAGAATATTATTTCTGGAATAGAGTTGTTAGGCAAATAACAACTAAGTTGTCTTATGATGATCTTGAGATATTAAGTAACAGGGCACACAACTTAATAAAGAAAATGCTTGCAATCCATGCTCCATCTGGTGAGCCTGATTGTATTAAATCCTGAGTGTTAAAGCTTGTTGAATTTTACCTCCTCTGGGACAGCCCTGATATTGGTAAATCCTTTTCTAAAAACCACAAGCACACGGCGAGCTCCACAGCGTAGTGCAGCCGTTGCACAGTCGAAGGCAGTGTCTCCAGCACCAAGTATGACGACTGAGCCTTGCATTGATGGCAGACCAGGCCGACAGGCGCACATTCCTGAGAGAAAACAAAATGGCTTTGTTTCAGAATGCCAGAAATTGAAGTAATTTCAAGCATCACACATTTTTAATGATTCAAAGTGGCATTTTAAACATGAGCAAACTGTGTGCACATAGGATGAAGTATTAGCGCAATCATTAACATATACACAGTGTATGTCTGCTGGAATTATTCAGAGCAAGCAGGTTAAGATATCACTCAGTGTATAATCACAAACAAGAAAAATCTGAAGATGCTGGAAATCCAAGCAACACACACAAAATACTGGAGGAACTCAGCAGGCCAGGCAGCATCTAGGAAAAGAGTATAGTCAACGTTTCAGGCCAAAACCCTTTGGCAGGGCTGGAGTATAATGTTAATTGGACCAGAGGACTGGTGTATAATGTTAATTTTACAACATACCTTTCTCACAGCTCCAGATGATACCCCCTATTACCTTGCATTATTATGTTTGTGCTCAGCAGCAAAAAGGTATAACTTAAAGATATCAGCAGCTTCTCCCAGATCAGTTTCTATCTGACTCCTAATGGGACTTACTATGATTGCAGAGGTCATCGGAGCTTTATGAAGCACTTTAAGGATTCTGGAGCATGTGGGGGTTCTGTGTTACAAAAGCTGAAAGAATCTGAGGACACTGCATAAACTGGCTGCATTAGCAAGTATTCTGTGGGAATACCGCCTGAAGAAGGGATTGGGAAACGAACGCAGGCAGCATGGGAAGTATTTGAATGCAGGGGGTGTAGAAGGGGATCAGGTTTGTCGGAAAGAGCCCATACGCAGTGTAGGTGTCTAGGAAACAACTCTAAACCTCAGCAAGCAACAACGTTCAAGACACTTGAGCTACAAGTCACTTTGAATAAAATCTGCCAGCTGAAGCCACAAAACTGGGCAGGGATTCCTCTGTAAATGGCTATCAAGATGACCATGACAGTAAACCTTCTAGATTGGGAGTATCACCTTTGAAATCCAGGTAATATTGTACTGGATTTCCAGCATCTGTGTTTATAAGTTATTGAGATCCCCTAGCCAAACTGCATTTTATTCTCCCTTACTGAAAGAGATATGTGGCTTTATGATGATTGTAAGCACTTTCATACCGCATTGGATTCACACCTATTACTTCACAGGCCAAACATGTCAACCATGGCTTATACATGAACTAAAGGAAGCATTCCATTCTCTCAACAATCAGCTCATGTATTATCAAGGGCTGCAAATTATAAAGGTCAGTTGCTGGTATCTGGGTTGCAAGTATGATATCTTAATTCTGCATCAGTCGAAAGCTGAGTTGCATACATACAAACCACAAAGTCGTAGCAGGAAAAGAAGTGGCATCTGCCAATGCCTTGGAACATAGCTCTGGTGTACACCCTTGCACATCTGGCAGGCACATGGTAGACAATCTCACCATTATGCAGGGACACACATTGTGAGCACAAAGAACGGATTTTAAAAGATTAGCCTTATTTGTCACATGTATGTTGAAAGGCGGAATTTACATCAACGACCAACGCAGTCCAAGAATGTGCTGGGGCAGGCCACAAGCAGTGCCATTCTTCCACTGCCAACATAGAATGCCCACAACGTACAACCCGTACATCTTTGCAATATCAGTGCAGGGAAATTGGAGCAATCGAAAAAAAAACCAGTCATGGCGAGAACGTACAAACTTTTTAATGACAGCGGCAGGAATTGAATGCTTGTCATTGCTGGTGTTAAGATTATGCTAACCACTACGCTAACATATACACAAAATATGGTGGAAGAGTAAACATTGGTCAAGGGAGAGGAAAGGATGAGGTCACCTTGTCCAGATTACATAGGGAACACTCATCTAAATGTTCTGCTGGTAAGCACAAACCACTTCTGCTTTCATCAGAAGTCCTACAAGTTATCCCCCTAATATTACTGACTACCATAGCATCAACTTGATATAAAACCAAAAGTCAAACCAACCACAATCAACACTCCAAATAAACTCTAAATAAAAGCATTCTTGTTAGTTTTTGCATCATGTTCTTCATGCTTGTGCTTGCTGACCAGATATCTTTTCTGTCTGACTGTTATTTTGCAGCCAAACCAGTGTCTACAGTGTCAAGGACTGGGTGGTTAGGGGAGGAGGATGTTGCCGATAATCAGTTGAATTTGGAGGATAATCTTAAACAGTTCAGCAGCAGAGGAATGGAACACTACAGGATGATCTCCAGTGGCCTAGGCTCATTGTCTCTCAGGCGACAGGCAGTGGGAGGAAGAAAACTTCTTAAAAGAACACAGCACATCAATGCTGCACATTACAGTGGTACTTACCTGGGCTGGAACCTGTCTTGTGATCTGCTGGTGGACAGATGGCTGGAGTGTTTTGTGACCCTCCAACCCACTTCACGTCCAATGGCAAATCTGAACTTGCAGGGCAGCAAGCTGATTCTGCAAGCCAACAACTTGAGGGTTGGCACCAGCACTGAAACATCAAGTGTCTGTTGCCTGTGGCACAGCTGAACATCAGCTGTCATATCATACTTAGATCCACGATGAATTAATGCAAGTGGCCACCATTTCAGTGCTAGAGGTTCTCTGTTCAAAGTTTTCCGCAAACACCTGCACTCAAAGTTCTCCACAAACACCTGCACTGTTCCCTAAATTACATGGTTACATGTAGTTCAGTATTGGTGTTAGTGGTATCACTGGTGAGGCTTTAGTGAAGAGATGTTCAACACACTATGCCTTTATTCACTGAAGCTCAGAAGATATCTAAACTTACATACAACATTCTGAGGAGACTTGATACGGTACATTGTGTAGGGATGTTTCCAGAAATAGAGGGTCTTCTTTCATCCCAAAGCATTAACCAATGAGAAAAGAAGGAATTTCTTCTTCATAAGGCTCATTATTCTTAGCGTGCTCTACCGTGAAACCTGAATCATTCAATATACAGTCTAAACACAAGAGGTTCTGCAGATGCTGTAAATCGAGAGTAACACATACAAAATGCTGGAGGAACTCATAAGGTCAGGCAGCTTCTACGGAGAATATCAGGCATCTATGGTGCTGATGAAGTTCTCAGCCTGCTCATCAACTCTTAATTCCTCTCCATGGATACTACCTGACCCACTGAGTTATTCCTGCATTTCGTGTATGCCATTCAATATATTGTTGAGATGGGCATTTTTTTTTGGGTCTGTAGCAGAGTCAACTGATATGAGGAAAGGTGGGAGGTAGAGTGAAGCTGAGATCATGATCAGATCAGCCGTGGGTTCAATGAGTAGCTGATGAGGCTTGAAGGACCCTCCAGCCTACTCCTATCCCTATTTGGTGCTCAGCTCCCTGACCTGGTTACAACTTATCCATCA
Organism: Hemitrygon akajei; assembly: GCF_048418815.1. NCBI lineage: Eukaryota > Metazoa > Chordata > Chondrichthyes > Myliobatiformes > Dasyatidae > Hemitrygon > Hemitrygon akajei. Next base: position 25,322,194 of record NC_133135.1, read on the forward strand.
GAAGATGACATTCACAAGGGCAGGGCTAGAGGTTAGCTAGGGTTAGAGGAGAGGGGAAAGTTATAGCTACAACAATTGTGCACTTGCACCTTTGCAGTCAGTGGAGTTTTCAGGATAATGAGAAGAGAAGATGTTATAACAATGTCAACCTCGGATTATTCAACCCCGTCATTGTCAATGTTTGTGAGGGTCACATAATCACATGATGTGATCGCTATGCTTGATATAAGCATTTATTGTGAGATGTGAGTGTGAGCTAAGTATACAAGGATAAGGTGAAGCACACAAGCCCAATTAGATCACTATTATTGTAGCTGAGATAAATAGGGCACTGCTAATATTGAGCGGATAGAATATGGCAATTGATTCACTGTGACCATGAACATATGCAAGAAGTCATTGAATCTACCGTGACACTGCAACAGATCCTTAAGTCTTAAGTTGCAGCACTGACCACAGTGACTCTGCAATTCCAATACAGTCTGAGCATATGTCTGGAGGTCCTCCCAGGAGAACAGAGGGCTTTGTCACTATTTCCCCCCTATTTTCACTAAGTCAGAACTTGAAAACTTGGAGATTGATTCTTCTAAGTGGTGTAATTCTTCACCATGTTCCAAGTCGAATTCACTCCTGGATGACACAAAATGACCTGTTACAAGGGAGCACATAGTCCTTTAAAAAATCCTGGCTAGCTTTAAGCAACATAAATCTGGTTTCCCTTACTAGCTCTTCATGGTATCAGTCCACAGTCAATGAACAGCACGCTAAGACTTTGATGCTCAGAAAAATCACGAGCAGATTGCATAAAGTTGCTGTGTAGTCTGCATTGCAATCAAGGGGTGTGGATTACATGCTTTTGCAGCATCCCTCACTGGATCTTACAGGCTATTCAATTTAGTCCCCAAACTATTCATGCCTGCCATCACAAAGACACAGGAAGATACTTAAGTAAATTGTAAAGCTGTAGATTTTACAATATAGAGATGAACCATATTAGTATCAAATTATTCTGTTTCAATGCAGGGCATTTTTATTCCTTTTAAAATGTATTCATATACATAATTTCACACCCAGCACCCTCAGAAAAGAGGCCTATTATTTTATCTTCTATGGATGACTGCAGGCTACATTGAATTGCAGATTTCAGCAGAAGATATCACATACATTACACTGAAGCAATCAAAAGACTCAATATCTAAATAAATCAGAAAAAGAAACTATTCGTCTTTGATCTTAATGCCTTTTTACTTTGCATCATGCATTTAGTTACTTTACTTTTTGAGGACAATGTCCTTAGGCCACTATACTGATTTTCTTGTCTTTGTTTTGTTAAAGAATGTACATATTCCGCCAGATGTTGAAATAGACTGGCACTGAGGAATAAAGAATTTGATTATTTTAGATTATAAGATCTCTACAAAAATTCCAAAAGTTGTCAATGTGCAAATTCCAAAGTTCAAAGTAAATTTATTATCGAAGTATGCATACAGTATGTCACCATATCCTACCCTGAGATTGATTTATTTACAGGCATTCACAGTAGACCAAATAAATGCAACAGAGTCAATGAATAACTACACACAGACAACGTCTGACAAACAATCCAGGTCTGCCGTCCTGTTAGAAAACTATAAATTGAAAGATACATTCACATTATACATGATAAAGGAACTTCGCTGACAGTTCTTTCACAAAATAAAAGTTCTAACATTTTATAAGCAAGTGTGTGTAATTTTATCTAGCAATAACAATGTATTATTTAATTTATGGGCATGGCATTTCATCTTTGCTTAATCATGTTAGAAAATTAATGATAAAGAGACCAAAAAAAATCTAACTCTAGCATTTAATTCTAAAATTAAAATTAAACCGTAAGTTCTACCTGTTTTGATGGCTTTTGCAACGAGGGGCAGGAATTCCTTCGATGTGTAGAAGCCATGTTCCACTGTTAAGCCTTCAAAGATGAGATCTCTATTTGGCTCTGGTAAACCTATTGAAATGTAGATTGCTTCATTAAATGATAATGCACAAAGTATGAGTTCTCTGCAGTCCTTTGCATCTTTAAAACAAATAGGATACTTTCATAATCTTTTTTACAGCCTACAGATGTAGACTGATAATTTGCAAAAAGTATTTCTCTAATAAATTGGCTGTCTGAAAGGACTTCTATACTTGTTAAATGCACTGGATTCCAGTTAATCGGGCAATTGGTTAATCAGGACAGCCAATTATTTGGGAAAACTATTAAAGAAAAAAAACTAATCAAGAAAATAGCCAGGATTCCCTTTGTTTACTTGGGACATCATGCCATTTAAGTGGGACAGGAAACTGTTGCCAAACAGTATCCAACTAGTATCAGTTGTGTGCACATGTGGACATTAGATACTACACACAGTTTAGAGAAAACAGTTTTTAAATAGTGTCTGTTGCATGTGTTTGTGTTCTTCAAGCAGTGATTTTTGTCATTGATAGTTGATGAGAAATAAGCAGTAAGACAATTCAGAACTGTTTTGCTCACTGCGACTTCAAGCATTTAGGATTGGAGATGCCAGAAACACCCAGGAGTGAAAATGGAATGATTTCACTTCTTCAACAAGTTAAGGCTATAAAGAATTTGAAAGTATCAACAATAATATTGAATGTTACAACGAAAATGAAGATTTGGAGGATGCAATCATCAAAAGCATTGTATGAAGTCAATCCATTATCTTCAACAGGTGTCTACACTGATTTTGTTCACTTACAGTCAATCAAAATAGCAAGGCAGTGTACACTGGATGAATTCCTTCATTGACAACTATTAGGAAAAATTCATAAGTTTTATAGTACTGTACTATATTGGTAGTGTTCTAATTCATTATGTATTTTGTTATGTATTTCATTTAAATACATAATTCCGTACACTGCTAAATAGTAGTCTTGCTTATACCTTTTTATCTATATTCATGAAACTTCAGCTAAATGGGGCAGCTGCTTAATTGTGTCAAAATGCACTAGCCGCGATGTGTCCAAATTAACTAGAATCCACTCTATATTGCAGTCAAAACCAAAATGCAGAAACATATAAGATAGATGTTCCCCTTGAACCTCAGCTTTTCTCTGAAATTATAACATAATACAACACCACTTGTATTGGTTCAGAAATTGTCATCATTTCCTTACATGAATTTTGTACAAATAGACCTATCTGAAATTGGCTAAAACATTATAGTACGTGTTTAAAAAAAGTTATAATTAATTTATCAAGGTTGTCAAGCACCTCCGTATCTTCTACCATTTAGAACCTGTGATGCATGAGCACTGTTTGCACATTTCCTTCCTGTCTGGTAAATCAATGCACTGCAGTATGTATTTAAATATTTATACTGCCAAGAAAGTCCAACATCCTGAACCAACTTTTGAAAGGCACAAATCCAGAAGGAAACACATATCATCTCCCACTATTTAGTTTTCTTTTTTATTTAGGGATACACCACGGTAACAGAGGCTCTTCCTGCCCAATGAGCCTGAGAAGCTCAATCACAACCATGTTAACGATTAACCTACTAACCCGAACATCTCTGAAATGTGGGAAGAATATAGAGCACCCAGAGGAAAGTCATGTGGTCAGGGGGGGAGAATGTCCAAACTCTTTACAGACAGCAGCAGAACTGTACCCAAGTCACCTATGCTGTATAGTACAACACTAACTGCTAAGCTTATCCAAGTCAGATCAATGTTTCACACCAGAGTTACACCAAGTCATATAAATATATTCGCATCATGCTTAGCATAATTTAACTTGCTATGTTTATGCATTTACAAAAAGCATTTTACTCCTGAATTCACATGAAAAGTGATGCATGCTTAATGAGTGCCTTACTGGTAATCACATTTGTTTGGCTAATGTGGACTTGCAGGCACCGTGATGAACAAAGACAAATTGAGGTGGAATGCTTATTTCATTAAATGACAATGGAACTCTGAACTTAACAGACATCATTTACAATTAGAGAAGAAACTAATAACTCACAAGAAATGTAGATCCCTTACCTTTACAGCAAAATTCACACACTTATGTTACCATTTTCTGATTTGTCTATTTGAATGAAATTACACTTGCGCATTATGTACACTCAAAAAGTTCTAATGATAAAGTGGTGTTTGTTAATCACCAGTGTCACTTACGATCTTCAGCAGCTGGCGAGTATTAGTTGGAGGTACCACCCCACATTAATTATGTACAAATATCATGCACATGACAGAAACTGAGCTGGCAAGAAAAATTCAGTTCAGAATAAGCTGCCCGACAGCAAGTTCCTAACAGTCACATAACAAAGTGCTGTGCTTGGAGTTCAGTGCTACAGCCCTAAATCCTGCTCACTGAAGGTATGGACAGGAAGAGTGGGGCCTTTCATTTGAATAGTGCAGGGTATGGGCAATCTCAGGATAATGGGCATTTTCTTTGCATTCAGTTTGCTCTAACGCAAACTGTTTACATCAGTTTTAGGTGTTTTTAAGTGATTTTATTTCTTCTAATATTTGGAGAAGAGAATAAAGTTTTTAAATGCTTTCATTGTTCAATTGATTTCCAATAGCTTATTAAAATCAAAGCCGCCTCTGAAATACAGAAGCATTCACGCCCAGCAAAGCCTGGAGCGTAGCTTTGACAGCTCGCCAGCCGTTTTACCTATTTCATGGGCATTGCTTGTTCAGGGCCACCCATGTGATGACTCGGCAACGTGCATTGACCTTGCTGTTTAAGACCGGCTTGCGAACTCCTAGCATGTCAACATCAGGGGAGCTGTGGAAGGAAGGCTTTGTGTGAGTGTCAACAGTGAGTGAGAATGGTTCCAGCAGCTCAATGTACACTCGGTGGTGACTTTCTTAGGTACACTTTTACCACTGCTAGTTCATGGAATTCATGTGGCAGTAAATGCATAAAAGCACGCAGACATGGTCACGAGGTTCAGCTCTTGTTCAGACCAAACATCAAAATGGGGAAGAAATGTGATCTAAGTGACTTTGACCATGGAATGACCGTTGCCACCTGTTATCTCAGAAACTGCTGATCCTGGATTTGAGTATCTCAGAAACTGTTGAAATCCTGGGACTTTCACACACAACAGTCTTTACAGTTTACAGAAAATGGTGTAAAAATCTAAAAAGTATCCAGTGAGTGACAGCTCTGCGAAAGAAAAGGACATGTTCGGCACAGCTTTGTGGGCCAAAGTATTGTGCTGTAGGTTTTCTATGTTCTATGTTCCATGTTCTGAAAAAGCCTTGTTAATGAGAGAGGTCAGGACAATGGCCAGAATGGTTCAAGCCGACAGGAAGGAGACAATAACTCAGATAACAACACCTTAATAGACAATAGACAATAGGCGCAGGAGTAGGCCATTCGGCTCTTCAAGACAGCACCGTCATTCAATGTGATCATGGCTGGTCATCCACAATCAGTACCCCATTCCTGCCTTCTCCCCATATCCCTTGACTCCGCTATCTTTAAGACCTCTATCTAACTAAAATAGTAGTGTGCAGAAGAGCATCTCTGAATGCACAACACATCATACCTTGAAGTGGATGGGTTATAGCAGCAGAAGACCACAAACTTACACACAGTGCCTCTTTATCAGGTACCTCCTGTACTTCCACGTCTTCAACATCATTAATCTTTCATAAATCAACCAGTCATGATTCATATTGCTTCATGAAGGATCACAACACTGCAGATTGACTATGATATTTGCTTATTCATGGTGTGAAGTACTCTGTGACATTATAATATTACTTTATGTAACATAAACCTTTCTCTCATGCCTGGCACATAATACTGCTGTATTTAACAAAGTACAAGCTACACAGTGTGCAAAACTATTGGGCCATATATTTTAAAATATTATTATCATTTGAAAAATCAATGATGTTGATTAAAAGTACTTTTAAAAGAACAACATAAGCACAATGTATTCTGCAGACACTGGAAATCCAGACCAACATACAAAATGCTGGAGGAACTCAGCAGGTCAAGCAGCATCTATGGAGAGAAATAAACAGTCGACATTCCACGCCAAAAACCATGGTTTTTATATGAATAACTTCACCGCCTTGCTTGTGATATGAATTCCAAGAGGATCATCATAACTGTTCCACTGTTTCAGGGGTGATAATGGACAACAGGGAAAACAAGGCAATTTCTTCTGTTTTGCATTAATTTAACTGCTACATTTAAAACAGTTCTCGGGCCAAGTTTGCCGACGATTGTAACGTTGAGTACCTGGCTTCTAATTCACCATCAAAGGTGATAAAATTATTGTGATAATTTCAAACCACACAAAAGATCAAATGCTAGTAATTGTTAGGATAGTAGCAGTAAACCTTATGTCAACAGCTATACATCAGATGGCACCATTAAAGAAAGCGCACACTTAACTTCAGCCATACAATATGTAATTAAATCTTGCCAGCTGCACAGATCAGCCAGTAAAAAAACGACATGGGAAATTGGAAACGTGATCTACCAAAGCATCTCCAGTAATTGATTTGATCAAGCACAAACATGCACTTTGCATTGAATAGTTTATTCGGAGCACTGATGCATATTCTTCTCTGTGTCCTCTGGTAATCAAATGCCCCCTCTAGACTAGGTACGTAACAAAAACAAAGACATATGTTTTCATAGACCTACCAGCCACTGACAGCAACAGCGTGACTACCAGGATTAATATTTATACAGTGCTTTTCACATATTGAAGCACACTAGGATACATTATAAGAGGAACACACTACGATGATCTAAAAGTGGAGAAAGCACATGAAAGTATCCTCAAAGGGGAAATCAGTCAAGTCTGGCAAGGGACTAAGTAAACCAGAGAGGTTTGGAAAGAAATAGCTGCAGGATGTACCAGCTGGGAATGGAAGAAGCGAGGAGATGAGCAGTAAGAATTTCAAACGATTGGTCAGATGAGACCTTGGAGGAAAATAAGGGCACATATATTGAAGTTATGATACAGACTATGTTGAACTGGAAAATTTATGAATCAGACCATAAACACAATACGTTGACTCTTTATTAGTTTCCATAGATGCTGCCTGACCTGCTGAGTTTCTCCAGCATTTTGTGTGCTTTATGAATCAGATCTACTGTTCACTTTTAAACAGGCACTTGGAGAGATAAGGCTTAAAGTAGGGGTTCGTAACCTGGGATCGACAGACCCCTTACTTAATGCTATTGGTCCATGGCATAAAAAGGTTGGGAACCTTTGGTTTAAAGGGATACAGGCCAGATCTGGAGAAATGTGACCAACTTAGTTGGGTATCATGGCTGATATGGACTGGATGGGCTGAGGGGCCTGTTTCTGCTGTAAGCCTGTTACCTGGGCTTGAATTTTACTCTATCTGGCTCGAAGGTCATTGATGAAACCAAGGCAGCATGCTTCAGGTACAAGCAGCGTGCTGCTTTGGCAGAAAAGATTTGATATCTGGTGATACCCCACACCCAGGCTCACTGGCTGCCAAGAGTTATTACTCAAGTTTAATGTTTGGGAATGTCAGCTTCATCCAATTCCTTCTAAAAAATAAACGTATCAGGAAAAATTAAACTTTTTAAAAAGCTGATTAAAACTTACACTTAACAAGCATTCAAATGAAGTTCATTAAATCAGATAATCTTATCTTCCACCTGGCAACCTATTTCTTCCCTTGGTTTCACCATTACCTGAGGCAGGACTCCAGGTAGACTTCCTACTCCAAGAGTTGGGAAATGTCCTACTGGACGCCGTGATGAGCCCACCAGTGCAGCACAGGTGCCCTGTAGCCTATCCTCTGCTAAGTGGGAGATGGTGTATGCTATAAACACAGGAGATTCTGCAGATCCCGGAAATCCAGGGTGACAAACAGAAAATACTGAAGCCACTCAGCAAGTCAGGCAGCTTCTATGGACAGGAATAAACTGTCAACATTTCGGGCTGAGATCCTTCATCAGGACTGGAAAGGGAGTGGGAAGAAACTAGGACAAGAAGTTGGGGGGAGGGGAAAGATTACAAAAGGATGGGCAGGTAATAGGTGAAGACAGGTGAGGAGAAGGTGGGTTGGTGGGGAAGGGACCGTAAGAGAGAAACTAGGTGGCGATAGATGGAAAACGTAAAGGGCTGAAGATAAAGGAATCTGACAGGAGAGGAGAGGGGACCACGGGGAAATGAGAAGGAAGAAGGGTATGTGAGGAAGGTGATGGGCAAGTGAGGAGAAGAGAAGGGGTAAGAAGGGAGCTAGAATGCTGAATGGAAAAACAGAGAAGGGGGAGGGGTAAATTTTGGCTGGTATGCATGGATCTCGGTGGAATCTTGGCTCCAATGCAGATGTGAAATCTGAGATGATGAAGTGGTCAATAAGGGATTCAGCCCAGAGCTGGATTAAAGCAAGAAGTAAAGTTTCAGAGCTGGAAAGTGGGATTCCTAACAACATAGTGCAGGATGCAAACTATAAATGCATTGGAGATGAGTATTTGAGGATACTTAAGAAAATGCAGATGATGGAATGTCCAGCAACGTGGAAAATACTGGTGGAACTCAGTAGGTCAGGTAGTATCTATGGAAGAAAATACTCAGTTGTTGTTTTGGGCCTCAACCCTTCATCAGGACTGTTAAACATTGAGGATAAGTGCCTTTCAGAGCAGTCTGAGAAGGCCTGAGTTAGTCCTGAAGTGAAGGCCACGAGGTTGACAAGTTTGGAGGTCAATGAGTTTGGATGTCAGCAAGTCTAGAGATTGAAGCTCAAGATTGGTGCATTTGGAGGTCAGAGGCTCAATGACTAGAAGTCCTAAGTCCTTGGTCTGGAGGTGGCCTGCCCTGGGGTTGGAGGCCTATCTATGTGTATGCGTGGCGGGGGTGGGGGTGAGAAAGGGGGTTTGCTTTGCTGTAGTTGATTGCCGTAAGCTGGCTGTGTGTTGTTCTGCTGAACACTGCGGTCATGCTATGTTGGCATCAGAATTTGTGGCACATTTAAGAGCTGCCCCCAGCACATCCTCAGACTGTGCTGATCAGTAACGCAAATGATGCATTTCACAATATGTATCAATGTACATGTGATTAATAAATACATCTAAATCTAAAGTAGCTGGGTGGGGCAGATGGAAACTAATTGGGTTGGTTGAATTTTATTGGAGGTTTAAAAATTAATATCTAAAATTCAAACCACACTCATGAGGCCAAGTCTGGGCTCTATAGAATTCAATCAAGCAGGACTGAATCTCCATATCCCTGTGTCAATTATCTACTGCAGTACAGTAAAGCTCAGAGCCATGGAACATGTTGCTGCTGTGGGGAATAAAACAAAATGGCTCTGGCTCCATGGTATTGATGTCTAAGGGATTCCTTGGAGAAAACTGCAGCAACCCTTTCAAAGGGGAAGATAAAGTTATTTTGGAGGAAGGTTTGGTGGGTAAGAAATGGGCTGTGGGCAGGTTTGAGGAAACTGTAGCTGATAAGAGGAATGGTGGTCTGACAGTAATCGGTTCATTCAGAATCTTGGACAGTTCGGTGGTCAGTTGCTCATAAGGAATATATTCCACGGTAGTGTTATGGTTTGCGCGACACTATTACAGATTTGGGCGCCGGAGTTCAGAGTTCAATTCTGATTTCAACTGTAATGAGTCTCCCCGTGGATTGCAGAGGTTTTCTCCGCGTCATCTGGTTTTCTTCCACAGTCCAAAGACGTACTGGTTATGCACTAATCTTGAGCTTCAACCTCTAGACTTGCTGACATCTAAACTCAGTGACCTCCAAACTTGTCGACCTCTTGGCTTTCACTTCAGGACTAACTCAGACCTTCTCAGACTGCTCTGAAAGGCACTTATCCTCAATGTTTAATGTCATTGGACATTGTAAAATGTTCTGATTAGGCTGGGGTTAAATTGGGGGGTTACTGGGTGCCACAGCTCAAAAGGCCAGAAGGGCCTATTCTGTGCTGCATCTCTAAAAGCACATAGATAGATTAATAAATTACATACATTTAGGGAATAAGGGTGATGGGAATTGCCAAGTGAAATGATATACTGGAATTGGTTTAAGCATTCAAAGAGATGAGAAAAGGGACATAGGAGCTGATGTCTTCTTAAGACGAAGAATGCTTACAGATAATTATTGTAAATTTTTCATATGAGGAGTAGTTGGTATGTGGAGTTTGCTACCACAGACAGTGGACGAGGAAGGAATATTTGAGGGGCATGGAGACAATGAGTAAGGCATGGAGGGATACTGAATTACTGCAGACAAGTGGGCTTGGTATAGATAGTTGGTATGGATGAGATGGACTAAAGGGCCTGTTTCCATGCACCATTTCATGGTAATGATCATCAGCTTACTCTGCTTATGTCTCCTGCAATTCAGTGTGAGGTGTGATAAAGGGACAATGTTCATGACAGGGTTTGAGTTTTGTAATGGGATTAGTCACAATGACGAACTGTCATTTAACTAGAAGAACTAATAACTCATCCAAGGCTTGACGTCGATGAAGAAATGAGACCGTTTAAAAGCAGTAACAGAATCAAGAATGGTAGTTCTTCCTTTTCTTTATTAATACTACCCACTGAAAATGGAATGAACTAATAAAAATAACTAACAATAAATCTGGAAAAGAAAAGGAGAAAAGAGTTAAACTACATTGTATTTCTAGGCAATATGTTCTTTTTACTGAAATCTTCACAATTTGAAATTTTACAATGCAAAAATACTCCTGACAAATCTAAAACTGGTAAGCATAAACAGATTTTAATTATAAAGCAAGAGTACAATCTATTTATGTACTTACTAAGTCCACCATTAAACCTCAACCCACTGCAGATCTCTGTGAAACAAGGTTCTATGAAACAATTCCTTTGCATTGTTTCCCCTTCATTTATAAATCTCTTAATTACTGCCCTAACATACATCATGCTCTGTGTTGTACATTCAATATTTCTAACTGCAACTAATTAATGTCTCACACCAGCTCATTTAACCTAACTCTATAGATGCTTCTTCTAAATGACAACAATTTATCTATCCATGGTAATTATGAGACCATCTACTTTTTTCTCTGATGTGTTGCCTTTCATTCATTTACCAACAGCACCCCCACACCACCATGTTAAATCATCTTTAGTGTCCCTTGTAGTCTCTCACCATACTTAAGGCGAACGACAAAACATGTTTTATTCTCAAACAACAACTGCCCAATTCTTTCAAATGAATAGGAAAAACATCTCCAATCTGAATGATGAAAAGGACAATGCCACAGTGGTATATATATATGACTTCTTTTTTGCCACTGCTATTATTATCGTTGCCAGTATCAAATATTCACTTGTTTAGGAGCATTCTTCCCGTAAATAGGACTTGGGCAATTTCTATAAAACATCACTTTGACATTTTGCTGAGAACACACATTGATATTAAAATGGCCATACAATTTAATTATCTTATTACTGTAAAAATTCACATAATACCAAACTAAATTGCTGAGAGTTTCAGACATTGGTCTGCAATGCACGTTCCAGGCTAAAACCTATTATTAATGCATTTTTCCTGCAGTTCTTTGAGCTAGGATGGTAATAAAAAGCCCTTTCCTGCAGCAGTTACTTGACCTGTGATAAACTAACCTATCGCAACTTCATTCATTATTTCTAAGTGATGGGTTAGCCCTATTCACATATGCATAGAGCCCTCTTCCCAGGTGTTGGAATAACTTGCCCTATATGCCTTGCGGTCACTCAACTGTGCCCTCTAAAACTGTGCAATAGTGTAGATCATGACACCACCTCCCAGAAATCTCTAACTTTCACAATCAATAATATTTGTAACCTGTAAGTGCACAGTTGAGTGGAACACAAGCCATGCCCTATCCTCGTTAACCAGATTGAGCTCTGATACTACAACATATTCCCCAGTGTCTCGTATGATCAATTTTAATTTCCTGACCAGGAATAAAACAACACATGCAGTCAGTCCTGGGCTCACTTCTAAAGGGCGTTATAGATTTCTATGTCTGCAGTGCGAATAGAAAGATTAATTCATTCAACACTTCAAGGAAAGAATACATTTAAACTATTATTCTTTCTCGTTATCCTCAATGCATTTTAGTCTACCTTTATTGATAGTGCAAGTTATAAAATTAAACTTTATTTGGCAACTCACAACATTTTTTTGTTAAAGCATCATTGTGATTGAAACATAAGAGATGAAATTCTGTGTTCTTTAATCAATTTTACATTACAGGGTAATCAATTCAAATAGTTTCTGTCCGAGTATATAAAAAAAAGGGACTGGTTGTTTGACTGGTTGTGAAACATCTCGGTTACAAGCAGGATTTAATTAAGGCACTCTCTTTTGTTTCAATTTGCCTACTGAGCATTTTGTAGAACAAATACATTTCTGTTTTCCAAAGGCAACTATAAATTCTGCCAGTGAAGTAAACATTTTTCCTTTAATAGCTTCCTGGAATAAACTGAAAAATTCTAACATGCATATATTTATAAATTATAGATATGTCTGGAAACAGAAATAAAGAGAGCCTGTATACAACTAATCAGATCCCACAATACAATTTGATACAACTTAGCAGAACAGCTGGCTGTGCATTTCTCTCTACATGAAGGCGGATTTTATAACAAAACACCAATCATCAATCATTACCTCATTACTGAAGTGTCATCTGGACTTAGTCTAAATATATTTTGGCTTGCTGCCACTCTAAAATGTTCAATAAAACATCCTTAAGGCTCTCCATGAGATTAGCTAACGTTACCCACATACAATGTATGATTAAGGAACCTTAACATTGTCATAGTTTAATAGCTAGAGCTATTTAAGCGAGGTTAGCATTTTTTTTTTCTGTATTGCTTAGTTTATCTCATGCGTTATATTTACGCTTTATTTTCAATCTTATACTGTTGAAAAGAAACAAATCGGGAGGGAAGATATTTTCTAAACAACAAATATCAATGGTGCAGATTCTTAAAACTAAAGCTTGAATGTTTATGAATTAAAAATTGTATAATTGACTCATAAACTAATAAATCTAATGCAATTTCTGTAATATGTTCTGTCAGAAAAAACCATCACAATAAATTGGAAGTTTTTAAGCAAGGTAGATGCTGGGCAGAGGGTTGCATAGTAAGGCTAACAACACTCAGTGATGTTATCTGGCAAATCAAAAGCAACTCCCAAAGCCACACAAATGGACGTAATTGAGGAAATATGTTAATTTATGTTTCCTGGTTTACATTTTGCATGTATCTAAAAAGGATCTGCACTGTTGTATTGGTTAAAGTGCCACAGCATTGCTTCACTCTGCGCACACAAGCCAACTACCTCCTTGCAAAGATTTTACGCTGGAAACAACCTCCGGAAATGTAACATTTCGCTCAAATGCTGCGAATTCAATGGCAGGTACTAACGTAATGATTAGCCTGTTCTTCATCTCCAAGAAAAAAATACATGTAAATGATCATATTATTTTGACATAAAGTAGTATCTTTTTCTGACTCATAACAAGTGATCTACTCTGTACATATGATCAAATAATTCATTTATATTTATTTATTGAAATATAGTATGGAATAGGTCCTTCTGGGCCTTCGAGCCCCATTGAGCTGTGCCACTCAGCAGTCCCTGATTTAACCGTAGCCTAATCATGGAACAATTGACAATGACCAATTAACCAACCAACCGGTACATCCGTGGACTGCGGGAGGAACCCAGAGCACTCGGAGGAAACCCACACGTTCATGGGGAGACTGTACAAACTCCTTACAGGCAGCGGTGGGAATTGAACCCTGTTCATTGGTGCTGTAAAGCATTGTGTAGATGCTGTGATACTGGCTGTCTTTTCATGTTTAGGTGATTGGATATGGTAACAATGAGGTAAGGAATACCTGAATTGGGAGTCTGCCATATTCAAGCATGCTCCAATACTTATTTAGATCACGTTGTTCTCCTCGTTGGCTCGGCCTCACTCTCTTGCCTGCACCCTATAATCCTGATTTAGCAATGGCCCTAAAATCCATTTCAATCTTGAAATTTTTGTGGCTATCTGGACGAAAGAGTATCAAAGACTCACAGCCCTCTGAGTGAAAAATATCCTCCCCAGCTCACCTTTAATTGACATCCCTTCTGCCCCACAGTTCTAAAGGAACATCCTCTCAACACCCACCTGCCCAGGTTCCTCAGAATCTGATAAGGGTGGTGCAGCAGTAAAGCCACCTCCTCTCAGCACCAGTGACCCTGGTTCAGTCCTGACCTCATGTGTTGACTGTGTGGAGCTAGCTGTAAGTTTTCTTTGCGACCTGGTGATTTCCGGTGGGTGCTTTGGTTTCTTCCCACATCGCAAATATACGATGATTGACACTTTCGATTGTCCCCTGTGTGTAGCTGAATGGCACAGTTATAGAATCATGGAGTACTATGGCAGAGAAGGCCCTTCAGCCCATCTAGTCCATGCCAAACCTGCATCTTCCCCATACACGTAATTATCCAAACTTCTCTTAATCACTGAAATTAAATTCTCATCCGGCACTCATTCCACAATCTCACAACCCTCTGAGTGAAGAGGTTCTCCCTCACGTTCCCCAAAATATTTCACTTTTCACTTTAGTTCTAAACTCACCTAACTTCAGTAAAAATAGGCTGCTTGCATTTACTCTTATACCCATCATAATTTTGTATAACCTCTGTCAAATTTCCCATCATTCTCCTACACTCCAGGGAATAAAATCCTAATCTACTCAACCTTCCCCTATAACTCTAGTCCTCAAGTCTCGGCACTCTCTCAATCTTACTCACATCTTTCCTGTAGAAAGGTGACCAAGTTAGGCCTCATCAATGTCTCATACAACTCCAACACACAGTCAGATGAATATAGGAGAAGTTTTCTGGCAAGGCCAGAGAATACAAAATCAACTAAGTATAACAGGGTCCAAATGATAGGTCTCAGTCTGAAACGTCGACTGTTTATCCATTTCCATAAATGCCACCTGACCTGCTGAGTTCCTCCAGAATTGTGTGTGATTTTACAGCACCTGCAGAATCTCGTGTGTTCAGTATAACAGGGTGGTTGGTGCTCAGCACAGACTCAATGGGCTAAAGGGCTTGTTTCCTGCTATATCTCTCCAATGATACTAACATTATTCTCTCAAACTCCAGAGAGCCGATGCCACACCTGCTTGACCCTCATTCAAAAAATAACTCCTCCAGCTTGGTACTCAGTAACATACTATTGGATTCACATTCTAGAATAAAGACAGCAAATTCCAGAAATGCAGAAATGGCATTGGTTAATAAGCCATTTGATTACCAGATTAGACACAAGAGATGACTGAGGATAAGGAGGGAGGGAAAGGGAGAGAGGGAGAGAGAGCAAGGGGTAGAAGGGGAGATGGAGGAAGGGGGGAGAGGGAAGGAGAGAGGGAAAGAGGGGAGAGAAGGGGCCAGGGAATGGGATAAAGAGAGAGGATGTGAGGGAGAGGGAGCAAGGGGTAGAAGGGGAGGAGGAGAATGGGAAGGGGAGATGGAGGGAGGGCAGAGAGGGAGGGAGAGCAGGAGAGGGGAGGAAGAGGGAGGGAGGTGAGGGAGCGAGGAGAAGGATAGGGAGAGGGGAGCAGGCAAAGGGGAGAGAGGGGGAAGGGAGTGAAAGTGAGAGGAGATGAGGGAGAGGGAAGAAGTAGAGGGAGAAGGGAGCAGGGGAGGGGGAGAAGGGCAGGAGAAGGGGAAGGGGAGATGGAGAGAGGGAGGGAAGAGTAGGGAGAAGGAGGGAAAGGAAGAGAGGGTGGAAGGGAGGGAAAGAGAGAGGAGTGAAGGAGAGGGAGAGCGGGGAGAAGGAGAGAGAGAGGGAAGCAGGGGAGGAGAAGGGGAGGGGGAGGTAGAGGGAAAGGAAACGCGAGAGGGAAGGGAGGGAAGAGAGAGGGAGTGAGAAAGAGAGAGAGAGAGAGAAAAAGGTGATGCTTAATTAATATGGCAGCTGGAAAACTTCACATTAGAAATGGCTAATTCTAAAACTAACAGGAAAAGTGAGTTATATTAAATTGTTGCATTAGATATTAAGATCTTCACAAACTGAAATTTGGTTGAACAAATTCCATCATGACAAGTTGTAAGTTGCTTCATTAAATGTTAATTAGCAGGCTATCAGACCTTGACCATGTAAAACTCCAAATCTCCTTCAGAGAAGCAAAGGTACAACTTCAGCCCCATGTTTGCTTTTAGAGCTGGCAAAGAATCAATAAGTACGCTATTTATATTCTAATATACAAATACCAAAAATATTGTCAGGCCTTGAGATTAATTACAATATAGTACATTTCCCTCTACTTATAGCTTAAGTAAAATAGGCCCAATGGCCACAACATCTGCTATGATCCACTAAGACAGGAAAAAGTATAACCTGGCCATTTCAGAGATTTGCCAACAGATACCAGCATTAAAAATAAACACAAATTAGTAATCATAGAACAATGTGCTGGCTAACTTCAAATACTTAAGTAAATTTGGAAGTAACGATATTTACATCTGCCTTTACAAAGTTTCAAAAATATATTATTGTATTTAGCAGAAAAGATAAACTACTAGAAACTATAGGTGCTATTTTCACCTATGTGAATCCACTTTAAATATATTATGCAACATTTACCGAGTTGCCTTCTTGTTAACTTGTCTAACAAAATTAGTGGGACCATGGTTAGAAATAAAAGTTAGAAAGCCACTATGTAACTGAATACATTTCATGACCTCTGCTGCTGAGTTACTAATGAAGCAGCTTTATTGTTGAAATGTAGAAAATGCATTTGTGTACTAGATTCCTTAAACCACAACATGATAATGACAAGATAATTGGCTACAAATCCTAATGTCTGGGACAATGGATCTTTTTTAATGTGATCTGCAATACACTTGAAGTTAAAATATAATTACTAAGTTCAATTGTGACTTCCATATATGGAGAAGCGAACAAAAAGGTGGGGAACTACTACTGCCCAGTTTCTCATGCAGGGTTTGAGATTGCGGTGAAACAGTTCATTCTTTCCCGCAGACTAACACCAGAGCACTGAAGGCATTTCATCATCATATTCCACATTCATTGAAAGATACCTCCTGAGATATGGGGAACAGACCTCATTTTCCAGGATGTCACCGTGGACCATTCTTGTGTTAAGACACCGCTGCATTATAGAGTAAGAGTGGTGGGGAACCTGTGATCTGCAGCTGCTAATGCAAGATCTTTTCTCATATATGCTTCAGTGGAGAAGTCAACTACGTCCTGGAACTTGCACTCTGAATGTGCAGATATGCACGCCTCAGCCATAAGACATGCCTCTGCATCTGAAGCTGGATTCACATTGGTTTAGTTGTGGGACTTGAATCATCTGACTTAAAGGTTATCATGATATGGCAGAGCCATGACTGATGCTTGAGTAAGCCAGTTAATGGCTGCATTTGCACTTACAAGTTTATTTTTTTATATACTGGCAATTAGTTTTCTGTCAATTAGTTTGATATTAATTATAGTGAGGATGGTTAAAATTGGTTAATAATTCAATAATAAAATGCAAAAAAAAAACACAAGCAAGATACTCGTCCAGAACTCCATGGCCTTATTTTAATCCCATTGCACATAGTGCTGATAGCTAGAGTCCTCTAATATTAGTCGCAGTTTACATTTTCCGTGCCGTTTTCATCTGCCTTTATCCAATTAGATGTGCATGTGCTTCGTTCTTCTTCTTTCAAAGGTATCCTAAACACTTACTGACAGGACCTACCAACAAATACCCTCCCAACAACACCCTGTCTGCAACCTCCCCTCCCACCACACACAGTCGCACACATACCTCTCACTTACGAACACAAACTTTTACCCACTCCTTCACCTCCTAAAATCCACTTCTGGTGTCTGTGCACTTATTGTGCAATCCCCAACAATGTTTCATCATGTTTCATTATTTCAATGCAAGCTAACTTTGTGTAAAGTGCGAAAACAATTATGCCGCAGTAAACATTTCTAATATTGAAATTAATGCTGGTCAATGGTCTCTCATTTTAATAGAAAAAGCTTTTAAGTAGTCTTATTATACATAAACAATATTAACAAAAGTACAGCTTTAGGCAAAATTTACATCAAGAAGTGCATTCTCTGTCCAAATGATACTCGTGCTATAAAAAGCCACCTGGGTTCCATTTAATATCTTCCCATATCAAAGGGATGAAACTGCCAGTCGAATTAAGGCTTAAATCAAAATACTGAGCAACCTTACTGTCAATGTCTAACAAGAAATTCTGACTTGCAAAGAGAAGAAGGGCACTGCTTCTGATCGGGAAACTATACAAAACACTGTTTTATAAGTTTATTCAAAATAAAACAGAATACCCCAAAAGAAAAATCAAATCTGAAGCTCCATGCAATCATTTCATAGCATTGTACATCATGTACCAAAAAAGCATCATCATCTGTTGCTATGCAACTGGCGTGCTATTATTTGTATCTATGTAAATACATGCAAATTTGTGAGCCTGCACATTGAGACGTTTGTGCATTAGGGCATGGAGTGAAGAATATCAATTCTACAGATTTCTAATAGCTGTTACATTTAAAAAAGAACACATTGCTGGCAGTGATGAAATGATAAATTCACCTGCTGGAGTCTGAATTTAAAATGTTTGTTTTCCTGCAATGTCTTCATAATTATTTGGGAGAAAATATATATATATATATTTTTTTTGCATTCTGTCCACACTCTTGTTTGGTTCAGAATGCTTGTGCTTGCCAGAGAACAACCTTGCCAAGCTGTTGTCATTCCACACCATGAGCCTCCAGAAGATCCTCCACATTTTTTAGCCATGAAAGATCTCCAACCACGCCCTACTCCTTCAGTGTCAGCAAGAAGACATGGCCACAATCATCATGAGGAAATGCTGGAGATGGATTGGGCACATGACAAGAAGATGAGGCAACTCCATCATCAAGGCGGCACTCCAATGGACCCCTGGTGGCAGAGGAAAATGTGAGAGACCAAAGACAATTTGGTGCTGTACCACAGAGGCAGAAATGAGGACCCTGGGGCACAATAGAGAAGATGGTCTAGGACAGAAAGAGATGGAAGACCTTCATTGCTGCCTTAAACACCATAACAGGCAGTAACTAATTAACGATTTGGAAGGAAGTTGGTAGCAAAACAAATTATTATAATATTTTACTAACTAACAAAAATATTCTTTCACATGAGCTCTAACTGATGAATTGGGGAAAAGTACTTAATCATTTGAAGTTTCCTGATATTCCAATTGGAAAGTAACATTGTTTGATTTCAAACATGTGATGGTATTACTGCCTATTTGATCTCCCTGTTGCAAATTTTAAAATATCTCATTGTTAGTGCCAAGTAGACTCTTCTATTTACTGAACAAGAGGATTGTCAATTTAGCAGCTAGACAAGCAGATGCAGATTATACAACTTCCAATTTAACAATTCTTTTTTTCAATACAGTCTCATGAATAAAGAAAGATGAGGGCATTAATGAAATTACAATTCCTGGTTTTATTTTTATAAAATGGACAGAACTTCTATACTGTGGTGCTTTGATGTTAACCTTTTGGACTGGGTGTACAATATTCAACTCGTGTCAAGAAGGAATTCCTCTTTATTTTTTAAAAATATATTTTATTGCTACATCCAATTACAACATTAAAATCAAAAGGTCAAGATTTCTTTCATTTACCGCAGCTTTTTTTTGCTGCTATGCAAAGGAATTTAATCAAAAAACATAATCGCTTCTCATAAAACAGCAAATGCATCTTCTGTGTGTGTGATGCGTTTACTAACAGGTGTTTCTGGATATGTGCAGTGGCATCAAGAGGCATTCAATACACGTTTTGACAGCACTTGCTTGAAATTAATTTGCGTGTTTGTGTGGGCCACGGTCGGTGTGATTCATTCATGCAGCAGCAGCTCTTTACACAGCAGGCAACCCAGGTCCTAGGCTCCTTAAAGAGGACCACCCAGATGAGATCTATGGACTCTGGTGCATGGAATCTCCTGTGGGCACATGCCCATTGAGGTTTTTTCACACCCCATTTTTTTTTCTTCCTTGCTGGGGTTCTTATGTTATGTCCCAAGATCTCCCCAGCAAACCATTTCCACCCCTTCCTAGTCAGTTATTTACAATTCTGACTCCTATCTTTGGCACAGTGATCCCCAAGGTCCTATCCCAATGTATAGTTCAGGCCTCTCTATAAACCACCCAATCTTCTGTGCTAGCTCTGTACTGAGGAACAAAAGAAAGGAAGGCCTCATTGTGTGTTGAATCATTTCAAGTTCAATAATATGGAATTGAATATTGCTGTGTGAGTTCCACTTTGAAATAATATATTGGCCCAGATCTCTGATTTAACACACCTAATTAATTGTCACACTATGCAAAGTGATATGCAAATTGAAATCCTTTTCTTTGTTCCTTGAATTGCAAGAAATTAACTTTACATTACACACAAAATGCTGGAAGAAATCAAGTTGTGTCTACGAAGAGAAACAAATAGTCACCATTTTGGACCAAGACGCCATCAGAACTAATGATGGGTCTCAGCCCAAAACATTGACTTGATGTTAAATGATGCGAAATGATGTTAATCCAGATTTCCAGCATTTGGAGTCAAAACAAACATATATCACTTTTTCAGTAAGCTCCAGAGATGCCTAGAAAATGAGTACAAGCTCAAGGAGAATAACTGTGATAGGGCAGGAATATGGAGTGGAAGAAGACGAATAGCATTGATCTTGATTGATCTTGTATAATTGCAGGGCTGGTGAGAATGGCTGTGTGGGCTATTCCTTCTCCTATTTGTTTAGCTCTGATTCACTCCTGATATATGGTACCTAACCTGGGGTCCAGTGATCCCTTGCTTAATGGTGTTGATCCATGGCATAAAACGTGGTGGGAGCCACTGGCTTAGATGCTAATAAAACAATACACAATATGCAGCTCTGCTCCTCTGCGGAGTTTTTTTTTGTTCCAGACACTTGTTATCAACATTGTCACTGAATATTATTTTTCTGGTTTGCATGATAGATGCCAATAATTCAGTCATGTTGATTTTAATAAAACGCCATGGGAAGATGCACTGGCTGCATTTTTTTAAAAAACTACATACATTATCTGTGTCTGACAAACCTTTCAGCAGATTTGTGATCCCATTTGTCACATGTTCCATTTCATTTAGTTAATTCAAACAAAGGTGCTTAAATCTCTAATTTAGAGGAAAGAAGCAATACCTATGGAATAATAAATCATTTCTTGCAAATCCTTCCTGCAGCATTGAGGCTACTACTCATTAATCAAGTAATGCATCAATGCCATAACATTTCTTCTGCTCAGAAGACAGACACTTCATTTTGATTCTAAACTTTTATTTAGTAGATGCTTCCTGACCCAACCACTTGTGCAGAATTAAAGAGCGACTAGTTTTCATTACGAATCAAGTATCTGTTTTCTTGAACTGCATAATGCTTAATTAATTCCTGTAATATTACAAGCAGCTACTGCACAGTACTCTAAACTATATCAACTGTTGGAGAAATTCATATTTTTCAACATGTGCCTTTGGCATGCAATAAATTAAAAATTATTTTTACTATTTCAACAATGACTGGCTTTAAATTTGAAAGAGATGTTAGATGGAGTATCTTCAAAACATTGAAATGTTTTGCAGAAGTTCATTCTGATGGGTTTTGACTGGTTCAAAATCTTATTTTTTCTATATTTGATATTTTGCTAAATTAAATTGACTCACACTGATGCTTTTCCTCCAAGCAGACCACAGCCTTATTGTAGGGTTTGGAGGCTTGGAGAGCTATGTTCGCTGGAGTCAGGACTTTATGCTTTGACTCTTAGTAGAGTCACCCATGCCAAATAGGTCAAAGGGTAGAGGCCAGACTAAGAGTGGTCCACCGGTCCTCCAGGTTCAGGGGTTCAGCTCAGGGCTAACAACCCTGACTGGTAAAACAAAACTGCTATGGAAACAGCAATGGAGAATCGTTCCTCATCTGAGTGTGACAGTACCCCTGAGTCTCCACCTGGGACTTGCATGACCAACAGTAGTATAAACTGAGCTACAGACACAATGAAGGAAGCCCTGAACACTGCCAGAGATGGAGGATCTTCATTGCTGCCCCAAAAGCCAGCAGCGAAAAGGTCAGTAGGTAGGAAGGTACAGTGATGTTTTTAAAATATTCTAGAATAAATGACAAAGCTTTTAGATGTTTCTGTTATAATATCATTAATAAATGATGGAGGAATTGAGGTCCTGAAAATTTCAGGAGAAATCAGCACCTGTAAAATCATGTTAAGTCTTGGTTGTGTGGAAGACTTATTATGGGATTTAAAGAGGCCATTCAGCTCACTGGATCCGACTCCCACTGAAACAATCCCACCACACTCCCCATCTCTCTTGCATCTTTTTTTTTAAACACACATGCCCATCCACTCCTCCTTAGTTCCTTTGCCATTTACCTACATTAAGGATAATTCATGACTCTTTACTGTTTATTTATGTAGGATTTTGGATATTAGGTGAAGCCAGAACAGCTGGATAAAACACACATGCATTGAACGTACAGGCTCTACACCAGCAAAATACAAGGATAGTACTGAACCCAGAACTCAAGAGCAATGAGTCAGCACTATTGACTAATGTGTCCCTCTGATACCTATTTGGATTATATAAGCATTTGTTTATTCAGTACTGCTGAAAACCCAAGGATGAGGTACTGCTGAAGGTCTTTCCAAGTTCCTCTAACTACATCTGGGATTCCACTGCCTGCACTATTCAGAGATTTAAGCATTGATACTTACAACTGAAATGGCAGAGCAAACTTAACGGGCTGAGTTGCTTAATTCTGCTCCTAAGCCTTATGGTCATAAATGGCATTCTCAAATGGATCTTTAAATGGATTTTCTGCATCTATATTTACTCAGGAGATGGACTGATTAACAGTTAGGCATGGATTAGATGGGCTGAAGGGCCTTTCACTGTGGTATAGAGTTTTAGGATTCCAAGTAGCCAGAAGATTGCTGATTGTATCATGCACCTGTGCCTCTACACTAGCTGGAGAGCTTACAGTTGCACTAGGAAACACAGGTTGCTGCAAGAAAATTGACGAGTTTTTCCTGTAACATCTGTTGTTTCTGAAACTGCAAAACACTACAGAAGGTGTATGACAATTACTCAATTATTTTAGAATTTTTAAAAATAGTATTAAGAAGATTAATAACAGTATTTTAACACTGTGACTTTCTAGAGTATTAAATGGAATCAAATTACTCTTTTTGTTGCTTCATCATCTAACTTTAGATATTTATTCTTACAGAAACATCTGCATTGGTAAAAATTGGCTTAATTCGAGTTAAACATTTTACAACTGAAAACTTATTTATTTATTGAGATACAGTATGAAATAAGCCTTTCCAGCCCTTCAAGTGATGCTACCTAGCAACCCCTAATTTAACCCTAGCCTAATCACAGAACAATTTTAAATGGGCATTTAACCTAGTCTTTGGGCTATGAGAGGAAACCAGAACACCCAGAGGAAACCCACGTGGCCAGGGGAGAATGTACAAATTCCTTACAAGCAGCGGTGTTGAAAGAAAATGACAGAAAAATCATTATTTGAGAACTAATATTGTCATAAGACATGCTGTTCAATATTTTTCACCCTATTGAAACAATCATATTATTTGATAACATGATAAAGCTTTTCAAAAAAATCATTTTGAATGTCATGGAAATCTGCTCATTAGCTTCTTCATTGCTGAAATTATGTCACAATAACAGACATAGCTTGCTTATGATGGTGAAAGGTCAATGTACAACATGTCAGTCGTTAAACCATAAGCCCCAGCATGATTAGACCTGAAGTCAAGTTTTAGTTGTGTAAAACTATCTGACATACAAGAGATATTTTGCTGGTAACACCTGAGTCTTAAATTTCATTTGGTTTTCTTGTTGAACAAACATTCATGATAAGCTTTAAGAAGTCTACTCTCAATTCAAAATAACAAACCTATAACCAGCCAAAGAGTTGCACACCTGGACAGCCAAATCTAGTGCAAGCGAGGGTAAACAGTAACGGTAAAGCTCATGCACATACCTATACCAATGAAGACTGCCTTGTAACCATCTTCCTTTAAGGATTCCAGAGTCATTCCATCAATCCCCAGACCTTTACCATGGACAATCTAACAAAAGAACAAACAAATACTGATCATATGTTTTAGTGTGCATGCATGCCTGCTTTAAAATTGAAACCATGCTTCACTTTTATAATTTTATTATTTTATATCTGTGCTTTAGTTTTACACAAGTCATAGATTAATAGAGAAAGAAAGTGCCTTTAGCCTACTCAGTCAGCCCTGACCATGAAGCACCTTTTGATAATAATCCTATATTACTCCCATTTTTCAAGTTCCCCTTTTCCCCTTAACTCCCCCCAGATTCTACCACTCGACTGCGCGCTTGGATCAGTTCATCTACCAACCAATGCAGTTTGGGATGTGGGAAGAAACTGAAGCACTGGGAGGAAACCCACATGGTCTATCCTTATTTAAAACACTTTGTTTGAATAATAATGTTCAAAATCTCAAATGCAAAGGTTTAATATACTTTTTTTCATATTGAAGCATGTTCAGTGATTGCTATCTTCAAGGCTTAAAGCACTTAATCTGAAAATGAATTGAAGGTTATATGGTTGATTTAATCCAATAGTTTTCTGGTTATCAAAAATTTGTTCCCCATGTGAAAGACATGCTTAATGGGTTTAATGTTGGCCCATGGCCTCCTCTTGTGCCAACAATCCACCCCCTCCTTCCTTTATGCCCCACTCTGGCTTTTTTGCCTCTTCTTACCTGTCTATTACTTCCTCCTAGGCCCCCTCCTCCTTCTCTTTCTCCTAGAGTCCACTCTCCTCTCGTATCAGATTCCTTTTTTTCCAGCCCTTTTCTTTTCCCACCCACTTGGCTTCTCCTATCACCTTTTAGCTAGCCTCCTTCCCAATCTCCAAACCTTTTTATTCTGGCATATTCCCCTCAACTCAAAGGATCAGCCATGATTGAAAGGAGGAGCAGACTAATTCTGCACCTGTGTCTTATGGTCGCCCATTTCAGTCCTGAAGAAGGGTCTTGGCCCAAAACGTCGAGTGCTTGTTCATTTCCATGAATGCTACCTCGACTGCTGAGTTCCTCCAGCAGTTTGTGAGTGTTGCTTTGGATTTCCAGCATCTGCAGATTCTCTTGTGTTTATGCTTAATGGGTGATGTGGGATGAGCCAACATGTTCTGTTTATTGGTTCCCCATTGTAATATTCCACTGCATAAGGTCCAAAGCATGTCAGAGATCTTCAGAATCAGAACCAAATTTATTATCACTGATATATGATGTGAAGTTTGTTGCTTTATGATGTAAAAATTACTACAAATTACAAGAACAAATAAAGTTGTCAAAATAAAAGAATAAGGGAATAGTTAGAGTGCATGGGATCACATACCATTCAGAAATCTGACGGCATGGGGGAAGAAACATTAAACTATTGAGTGTAGGTCTCCGGGTTCTTCTATTTCTTCCCTGATGGTAATAACAAGAAGAAGGCATTACTCAGAAAGGGAGTGTCCTTAATTAGTGATGCCATCACTTTGAGACACCACCTCTTGAAAATGTGCTTGATGGTAGGAAGGGTGTGCTCATATAAACTGGCTGCATAGAGGCCTGTCCTTCAACTGTCCTGCCACTCCAGATCCAGTAAAGGTAGTTGGAGTGGTCAAGGGTCATACAGAAGAGTTTACCAGCAATGACAGTGAGGTTGGGAGCTTCATTTTGGAACTGGAAGAGGGAGTGAGGTGGTTGAAGAGGAAATTTAAGATCTCTGGAGTCGGGACATTGCTGGGGAGAGAGCAGAGAAAAGTGGGACTGTGATCATAACCAACCAGAGAGCTGGGGATGCCAAGGTCAATGACAGTGGTGAACAGTGGTCTCTGGCTTTGCTCTGGTGTGTTTATGAAGAGGGCTTTAAGTGAGTATTAAGTATATAATGTAAATACAGCCTTTGGCGACAACACATTGGAGCTAGTCACGTAGCTCCATTTTTACACTTTACATGCAGAATCAGGATAAGGAAGAAAAGATAACATTTTAAAGGGCAGGACCATTTGTAAGTCCTGTCCTTTAAAATTTTATCATTTCTTTCACATTCTAATTCTGTATGCAAAGTGTAAAATCCAGTTCAAAACAAACCCTGGTTAAAGCAAAATGCTAAATCTACCCAACATAGTAAGAAACTGTTCCACTCAAAAAATTAATTGCATGTGTGCAAGACACGACAGAAATATTGATTGCCCTTTTTCAGACTGGTTGCATTCAAAATATAGACAGACAAATGCTCAGAACTAAATCAGGTATCCTACCCAATTGAAACAATTGGCGACATTTAATTGTGCTTTATTAATGTGTGTGACATTTTGCTGTTAATCATCAGTAAACTTCAAGCCATTCTTCATTTTATTTTTTGCATGCACTTTGGTGGTTACCTTCACTCCAAGGTCTTTCATCAGCTTGATTTCAAACTTGACAACATCATAAGGCAATCTGAACTGAGGAATCTCAGATGTACTACAAAAAAGGAAAAGATATTTCATGATTCTCTAATTGCCATTAAAGCATCTTTTAATGCAGATCAATAATTCTCATTTGCTGTTATTTTACAGTTTGAATAGATTTATGGATAGGAGACAGAACAAAAAACAAAATATGGGTCAACAACCTTCTCTGGTGCTGTAGCAATGCTATGATAATATGTTATAAAGAATGACCATAATTTCTCTATATAATTTAAGCTTTCAAATGTAAAAACAGCAAATTTGATCTGAATCTTTATCTTAAAGCATCATCTTCATAAGATATTTATCAATTATGTTAAAAGGACATAATGTACTTTAAGTGTATACCTTATGATATCATCTTAATTTGCTTTAAGCTGATAAAAAAACATTAATCTGTCCTTCTAAAAAGCAGGTTTGATGATGCATTTGACAATTTTTTGATCTCTGAATGATATTATTTGTCAAGTAAGTTGCTGCATTGCACACAATAGTATACTCCTCTATTTCATAAAACTAGTTAACCAATCATTGAAGTTTGCAAAAGAATATCATTTGGTTTCGTGCATTTGTGCCACCTATGCTTACTACTTTGCGTTTTCCTCCATGGCTCTGGAATTTTTTTAGTTCTGAAGCACAAATCTTTTTAATGTTATCATTTAATCTTTTTCCACCATTTTTTTCAAACAGACCATTTCAGATCTTGGTGTTGAAAACCTTCTCATCTGGTTCTTTTGCAATTATCTTTATTCTGCATTTCCTAATTATCACTTCCAGGTAAGGTAAAGTCATCTGTGGAATAATACTCAAACATAGTGTGCTTTGGCATCAACAACAAATCATCTCTCAAGACCATCAATGTGATTGTTGTTATTTCACTCAGACTTTGCTGGTGCAAGTGGGAGGGGGGAGTGTCGATGCTTCTGCTGCTCCTTGTGCATGGGAGGGGAAGGGTTGATGCTTTTGTGTGGGACGTGGGTGGGGCTTTGGGTTTCTGATATTTCTGTCATTCATACTGTGTGTTTTTCTGCTTCATTGATAACTGTGAAGAGTAAGAATTTCAGACCGTGTACTGTATGCATTCTCTGATATTAAACTGAAGCATTGAACC
The DNA here is from genome assembly GCF_048418815.1 of Hemitrygon akajei. NCBI lineage: Eukaryota > Metazoa > Chordata > Chondrichthyes > Myliobatiformes > Dasyatidae > Hemitrygon > Hemitrygon akajei. The sequence continues at coordinate 25,349,943 of NC_133135.1, forward strand.
ATTGAACTTGATAATGTACAACTATTAATTTTGATTGTGTATAACATTACTACAATACAGCTTGATATTTGTAACTTTTTAATACTATATATATTAAACCATGCTCTGTGATTGTATTATTAAATAGTTGATATTTTAAACACATTTAATGAAGCCATTAATTTGATTAATTTGTTCACTGTAAGTACAGTATCACATTATGATCAGTCCAAAACTAATTTTATATGTTTACAATTAATCAACTTCATTATATTGGATTTAAACTTATTTGTAAACTACTAATTGGAAGCCTTTGATATACGAAATTAATTAGATAAGTGCACTGTTGTATGATATAGAACAACAGCTGCTTTCTTTATACAACACTGGACATGCTCAGAACCACATGCTGAGGGAATGGACACTTGGAACAGAAAATATACTAACAGCAATAGTAGCTTTACTTTCTGCCTCTTAAAGAAACCATTTGAAACTCCCAGCCTTTAAATCAATTTGTTACAAAGTCTATTGGATATATACACTCATTGGCCAGTTTATTAGTACTTTCTGTGCCTAATCAAGTGGTTACCAAGTGTATGTTCATGGTCTTCTGCTGCTGACACCCATCTACTTTAAGGTCCAGCATGTTGTCCATTTGGAGCTGCTCTTCTGCTCACCACTGTTGTAACGTGTGGTCCTGTGAGTTATTGTCACCTTCCTGACAGCTTGAAGCAGCCTGGCCAATCTCCTCTGATCTCTCTCATTAACAAGGCATTTTTCTCCACAAAACTGCCAATCACTGGATATTTTTGTTTGTTTGTTTCACTGTAAACTCTAAAACATATATGTCAAACTCAAGGCCCGCGGGCCAAATCCGGCCCATGGTGGAATTATCTTTGGCCCGTGAGAAAATATCTTAATTACTATTAAAGCTGGCCCCAGTAATCGAAGCGCCTATGGCGTATGATATGGCTAATGCTGAGTTTATTCAGGTACCAGGTTTTCAGGGTTTTTAGTGTTTATTCGGCAGTCTTGCTCAGCAGTCTTCTTCATAAGAAACGGAATTTGTAAAGTGAAACACTTCGTAGTTATAGCAGAGATTGAGACACATGAGAGCAGGCTGAAAAAACGGAGGCAACGAAAGCTGCGTTCGCACGCGTCCGACTGATCCGGCCCGCATGAAGCTGCATTTTGCTCAATCCGGCCCATGACCTAAAATGAGTTTGACACCCCTGCTCTAAAAGCTGTTGGGCATGAAAATCCCAGGAGATCAAAGGTTCAAAAACGGGTTCATTTCATTATCCAAGTATGCACACAGAATGCAGCTCCGAGATTCATTTTCTCCAAATAGCCATGTAATACAGAAAAAAAATGACAGTCATTGAAAGAAAAGACATCACCCCCTCCACCACATGGAAAAGATGAAGAAACAAAACTCTGAAACCCCCCCAACCCCTCCCTTGCTCAAAAACTAACAGATCAACAGATCACCCGCCCAGGCACGACAGCTAAATCATCAAACCCCTAACCCCCAAGGCCCTCCCATGCAAAATAATACTCAGTGACAATAACATCAAACCCCCAACCCCTCACTTACCCAAAAAAGTAACACGTCGCCCACCCACCAATCAGCAACAAGAAAGAAAATGCAGAAAAACTGAAGGGGACCAATGTAAACTACAGTCCACACCAATAAAAACATGTCTCGGGATTTCAAAAACGTCCTCCGCTAGCATCGAGGCGAGCGACAGCTCCAACTCAGTCCTTCCGTGGGGCCTTCATCTGCCGAGACGCAGCCCCCCAAACTCCGGTCTGACACAGCCTCCCATGAAGATCAGCAGTTTCTGAGATACCCCAACTATCATTCCACAGTCAAAGTGACTACAATCACATTTCTTCACATTCTGATGTTTGGTGTGAGCTTGACTATGCTTGCATACTTTCATGCATTGAGTCACTGCCACATGATTGGCTGATTATGTATTAGCATTCTTCTTCTTCAGCTGCCCATCGATTTCGATGTTGACTGTGCTGGAAGTCTAGTCTCTGCAGGCACGTTTATGGGCCACAAGAACAGCATTGGATCGGCACTGTCCCCCACATCGGTTGCATTTGTGATTTGACTGGTCTAGCACCAAATGTCTGCGTTCATGACCTTTCTTCTGCCTTATCTCCTCAATAGCTGGGAATGACTTCTTGACAATGCAGTGCCAACTTGTTATTTGCATTAACAAGCAGGTGTACAGGTGTGCTTAATAAAGTGTACACTGGGTGTAGGCTTCTCCTCACGCTATGCTTTATATTATTGCTTTCCAAATGTGAGGGTAGTGGAGGGTGCATCAATTGAAATATTTCAACTTCGTTTTCAAATTCAAGGTTGCCCATTCCGGATTTGCCGGCAGCAGATGATGTTTCAAGTGCATGATATTTTGTGAAACATCCAGAGCTGTGATCAGGAAACCCTTGATGTCAGTAACTTGAAATGTTGGATGTCATATAGAGTTGCTTGCTAGCTTCAGAATCAGATTTAATATCACTGGCATAAGTCATGAAATTTGTTATATATATCTTATATAGTCATGGAGCACATCTGAATTCCACGTTATTGTTCTCATCAGACTTCATGCTGTATCTGTATTGTCAATGCTGATAATCAATCCTGTCGGTATCCCTGAAGATATTTTGCAGACAAAGCAGACTGCATGTACTCCTCTCAATAAATACAACATTGCTTTGTTAATCAACAAAAAAATTACAATGACACAGCCTCCTGGACTTACTTTCACCATGAACAGCCCAGTTTTTCTTTATTATTCATACAAATTTCTCTAGAGCAGGGGTTCCCAACCTGGGGTCCATTGACCATTTAGTTAATGGTAGGGATCCATGGCATACGTAAGGTTAGGTACCCCTGATTTAGATTCCCACTGGCTCAAGGCCAGTGAGGTGACTTTATGATGAGTGAAACCAAAGGAAATTGGAAACTTCCTAGTCATCGATTTTAAACAGCTTTCAATTCTTTATTCTCTCTACTTGAGGAACACCAATAATGCAGATACAATTAACATTTGAGATGGCAACCTCTGCTGCAGAAGACAGATGCTTTTTAATTACAGGGAATCTACTATACCCATCAATAGTGACGAGCAAATAATCACAGGAGTATATATCTGAGAAGTCAGCACTAAGTTTGATCTATGACCTTTAGGGTAATTTACATTTTATTGGTTGATTTTGTGTTAATCAACTAATCCATTCAGGGGACCGTAACTTCTTCCCTTTACAATTTTTAGATTTCATGATCCTTTGACAGGCTTTCTGAATAATACCCATAATACATTTCATTCATGACTACAGGATGACAGTGATTACCTCATAGCATGACAGATGAGGTGGGTTCAATTATAAGCTGGTTGTACATCTTCAGTAGCATGGGAGACATTATTGAAGTTAGCATTTTCAAAGTTCAAAGTACATTTATTATCAAAGTATGTATTCTGTATACAAGCCTGAGATTCATAAAGCCACAAATCAGTTTGAGATGTGACACTATATGCAGGGATAGATTTTAGCTTTGTGTTCAATGTCATTGTTATGGGCACTGCATTCACACTCACATAACTGCGAATGTTGCTCTGTAGCCTTTTCTTCATGGCTAGTGAGGCCGTTGTCGGCACCACCAATACGATAATAAGACCATAAGATATAGGAGCAGAAGTAGGTTATTCGGCCCATTGAGTCTGCTCTGCCATTCAATCATGGGCTGATCCAATTCTTCCAGTCATCCCCACTCCTCTGCCTTCACCCCATACCCTTTGATACCCAGCTAATCAAGAACCTATCCATCTCTGCCTTAAATAACACCTAATGACTTGGCCTCCACAGCCGCTCGCAGCAACAAATTCCACAGATTTACCACCCTCTAACTACAGTAATTTCTCCACATCTCAGTTCTAAATGGATGTCCTTTAATCCTGAAGTCTTGCCCTCTTCTCCTAGAATCCCCTACCATGGGAAATAACTTTGCCATATCTAACCTGTTCAGGCTTTTTAACATTCAGAATATGTCAATGAGATCTCCCCTCATTCTCCTGAACTCCAGGGAATACAGCCCAAGAGCTGCCAGACGTTCCTCAGACGGTAACCTTCTCATTCCTGGAATCATTCTCGTGAATCTTCTCTGAACCCTCTCCAATGTCAAATGCCAATGTGAAGAACTGACACAGTGTTGAAAATCAGTGGAATGAGATGCCACAAAACTTTCATCTATTTGAAAGTCACTTGCAATGAAAATATATTTCCAGAACTATCAAAGGCATGGTATTGCTATAAGAAAGCATTACAGTATATCTTCACTGAGCGAATCAAGTGACAGTGAGGATTGTGGAACCTTTTTTTCAAACATCAGCAAATACAAGTTTATCAGCTGTACTTTAATTGTCAAGCTGTGTTCACTTACAGTATTGTTCTAGATTAATCCTCCAGTCAGTGCAAAGACTAAAAGTCAGTTTCATCAGAAAAACTGTTAATCTCTGCATTAGTTCCAACACTTGCTACGCACCAGGTTTGCTGAATGACCCACTGGTGAAGTAACATGACTAACATTGTTTCCCCTTAATAATCTGCATTGCTGGGCTGCTTCCTTCACCATATTTTGTGTTCTGCAGGTATTTATTGTCTGTTTATGGCTTTAATTCAAATGCCCTACTCTGGACTTTGTTTATTTACTCTTCCAATCTTATCATCTTATATTACCCTGTGGTCTTTTTATCTCAATTGCTCTGTACTCTCAATGATCTTACTAATGGAAGTAGCCCAAACAGACTGATGCCCCATTCAAAGGATTCCCTTCAAAACTGCATCATTCAACAGTCCACGCTTTCAACGCTCACTCGAAAGCAGAAAAATCACATTTTGCATCACAGTGTCCCCAACACTGCAATAGTAATCAAGGAGTTTGCCTCTTGCCTTGTGAAATGGAGCACTATTGCACAATTGATAAAATGTCATTAATATCCAATAATTTTTCATTACCACAGTATAACATTGACATTTCTTTGGATATCATTTATTATTTCAAATTCTGTCACTGCTTATTCAAAACTGCAAAGCCATTTATCCCAGAGGGATAAACACAAGTGATGCTGCAGATGCCAGAAATCCGGAGTAACACACACACACACACACACACAAAATGCTGCAGGAACTCAGCAGGTCAATCAGCATCTACAGAGAGATATAAACAATCGGCATCTCAGGCCAAGACCCTTCATCAACCTTCTGTGCATGTTATCCCAGACGAACAAATCTGGGTGGTTCAGAATGCATGTCAAATGACACGAGTTAAGCATCTTAATGTCACCCAAAAACAATATTCGTTTTTTGGATATTAAATGCTATTGTTTATTTAAGTATATATTTTTGACACTGACTAGTCTGTATAGATATAAATTAATTTGATTCTGCGTTAAGATTCACTGCCACCTCAGCTATTACTGGTAATTGTCTGCAGGGTGACTCATATACATAGACAGCAAGAAAGGGTTTTGTGCACACAGCATTAATGATCAATAGTGAAAGTACGTTCATACATACAAAATACTCAAAATGACAAATGCTCACCTTCATCATGAATGTAAACTGACTGCTAAGTCCTTGATATTGTCGGTTAACTAGACAAGTTACCCTTTGTGCGATTGTCGGACAAATGTGTGCTGTTCTTATTAAAACGCTTGCTCTGAACTACACACGACCTTAGAAAGAGCACAGAACATAAAGCAGTACAGCACTAGATTGGCCTTTTGGCCCACAATGTTGTGCTGATGCCTTAGCCTACCTCAAGATCAATCTAACCCTGCCCTCCCACACAGCCCTCTGTTTTTCTTTCATCCATATGCCGATATAAGAGTCCCTTGAATACCATAGAAACATAAAAACATAAAAACATAGAAAACCTACAGCACATTACAGACCCTTTGGCCCATAAAGTTGTGTGGAACATGTCCCTACCTTAGAAATTACAAGTCTTTTCCTTAGCCCTCTATTTTTCTGAGCTCCATGTACCTATCCAAATGTCTCTTAAAAGACTCTATCATATCCACCTCCACCACCACTGCCGGCAGCAAATTCCATTCCATTACCCATCACTCTCTGAGTAAAAAACTTACCCCTGACATCTCCTCTGTACCTACTCCCCAGCATCTTAAACCTGTGTCCTCTCGTGGCAGCCATTTCAGCCCTGGGAAAAAGCCTCTGACTGTCAACATGATCAATGCCTCTTAATGTATTTGTCTCAATCACCACCCCTGGCAGCAATTTCCATATGCACACCATTCTCAGAGCGAAAAAAAAAACCCATCTCCACAATATCCTGCAGTAGGAGGGAGAACAACCAGAGGACGTGGTACATATTGGTACCAATAACATAGGTAGGAAAAGGGAAGAGGTCCTGAAAAAGGACTACAGGGAGATAAGGAGGAGGTTGAGGAGCAGGACTGCAAAGGTAGTAATCTCGGGATTACTACTGAGTCTCTGTGGGCGAAGGTTAGGAACAGGCAGAGGTGAATAACCTTACTGGGTGTGTTTTATAGGCCGCCCAATAGTAACAGGGATATTGAGGTGCAGATAGGGAAACAGATCCTGGAAAATTGTAATAATAACAGCGTTGGTGTGATGGGAGATTTTAATTTCCCAAATATCAATTGGCATCTCCCTAGAGCAAGATGTTTAGATGGGGTGGAGTTTGTTAGGTGTGTTCAGGAAGGTTTCTTGACATAATATGTAGATAAGCCTACAAGACGAGAGACTGTACTTGATTTGGTATTCAGAAATGAACCTGGTCAGGTGTCAGACTTCTCAGTGGGAGAGCATTTTGGAGATAGTGATCAAAATTTTAACTCCTTTACAATAGCATTGGAGAGAGATAGGAACAGATAAGTTAGAAAAGTGTTTAATTGTACAGGAAATTATGAGGCTACCAGGCAAGAAATTGGAAGCTTAAATTGGAAAAAGTTGTTCTCAGGGAGTAGTACGGAAGAAATGTGGCAAATGTTCAGGGGATAGTTGTGCGGAGTTCTGCATAGGTACGTTCCAATGAGACAGAGAAGTTATGGTAGGGTACAGGAACCGTGGTGTACAAAGGCTGTAATAAATCTAGTTAAGAAGAAAAGAAAAGCTTACAAAATGTTTAGAGAGCTAGGTAATGTTAGAGATCTAGAAGATTATAAGGCTAACAGGAAGGAGCTTAAAAAGGAAATTAGGAGGGCTAGAAGAGGCCATGAGAAGGCCTTGGTGGGCAGGATTAAGGAAAACCCCAAGGCATTCTACAAGTATGTGAAGAGCAAGAGCATAAGACGTGAAAGAATAGGACCAATCAAGTGTGACAGTGGGAAAGAGTGAATGGAACTGGAGGAAATAGCAGAGGTACTTAATGAATACTTTACTTCAGTATTCATTATGGAAAAGGATCTTAGTGATTGTAGGATTGTAGGATATGGAGCCAGTGATCATTAATGGAGAATGTGTGGAGCAGGTTAAGACCTACAAGTATCTGGGAGTACAGTTAGACGAGAAGCTAGACTGGACTGCCAACACAGATGCCTTGTGCAGGAAGGCACAGAGTCGACTGTACTTCCTTAGAAGGTTGGCGTCATTCAATGTCTGTAGTGAGATGCTGAAGATGTTCTGTAGGTCAGTTGTGGAGAGCGCCCTCTTCTTTGTGGTGGCGTGTTGGGGAGGAAGCATTAAGAAGAGGGATGCCTCACGTCTTAATAAGCTGGTAAGGAAGGCGGGCTCTGTCGTGGGCAAAGTACTGGAGAGTTTAACATCAGTAGCTGAGCGAAGGGCGCTGAGTAGACTACGGTCAATTATGGATAACTCTGAACATCCTCTACATAGCACCATCCAGAGACAGAGAAGCAGTTTCAGCGACAGGTTACTATCGATGCAATGCTCCTCAGACAGGATGAAGAGGTCAATACTCCCCAATGCCATTAGGCTTTACAATTCTACCGCCAGGACTTAAGAACGTTTTAAAAGCTATTATTAATGCTTTTTGAGATAGTGATTTAGATGCATATCATATTTTTTACTGAGTTAAGTATTGTATGTAATTAGTTTTGCTACAACAAGTGTATGGGACATTGGAAAAAAAGTTGAATTTCCCCATGGGGATGAATAAAGTATCTATCTATCTATCTATCTATCTAGTGCTGTCTTGCAGCAGACTAAAAGGCTTGAGCATGTAAATATTAAGAAAAAGGATGTGCTGGAACTTTTGGAAAGCATCAAGTTGGATAAGTCGCTGGGACCAGATGAGATGTACTCCAGGCTACCGTGGGAGGCGAGGAAGGAGATTGCTGAACCTCTGGTGAAGATCTTTGAATCATCAATGGGGATGGGAGAGGTTCTAGAGGATTGGAGGGTTGCGGATATTGTTCCTTTATTCAAGAAAGGGAGTAGAGATAACCCAGGAAATTATAGACCAGTAAGTCTTACTTCAGTGGTTGGTAAGTTGATGGAGAAGATCCTGAGAGGCAGGATTTATGAACATTTGAAGAGGTATAATATAATTAGGAACAGTCAGCCTGACTGAATTTTTTGAGGATGTGACTAAACACATTGAAGGTAGAGTAGTAGATGTAGTGTATATGGATTTCAGCAAGGCATTTGATAAGGTACCCCATGCAAGGCTTATTGAGAAAATAAGGAGGCAGGGGATCCAAGGGGATATTGCTTTGTGGATCCAGAACTGGCTTGCCCACAGAAGGCAAGGAGTGGTGTAGACAGGTCATATTCTGCATGGAGGTCGGTGACCAGTAGTGTGCCTCAGGGATTTGTTCTGGGACCCTTACTCTTCGTGATTTTTATAAATGACCTGGATGAGGAAGTGGAGGGATGGGTTAGTAAGTTTGCTGATGTCACAAAGGTTGGAGTTGTTATGGATAGTATGGAGGTCTGTCAGAGGTTACAGCGGGACATTGAAACGATGCAAAACTGGGCTGAGAAGAGGCGGATGGAGTTCAACCCAGAAAAGTGTGAAGTAGTTCATTTTGGTAGTTCAAATATAATGGCAGAATATAGTATTAATGCTAAGACTCTTGGCAGTGTGGGGGATCAGAGTGATCTTGCGGTCCGAGACCATAGGATGCTCAAAGCAGCTGCGCAGGTTGACTCTCTGGTTAAGAAGGCGTACGGTGCATTGGCCTTCATCAATCATGGAATTGAGTTTAAGAACCGAGCGGTAATGCTACAGCTATATAGGACCCTGGTCAGACCCCACTTGGAGTACTGTGCTCAGCTATGGTCGCCTCACTACAGGAAGGATGTGGAAACCATAGAAAGTGTGCAGAGGAGATTTACAAGGATGTTGCCTAGATTGGGGAGTATGCCTTATGAAAACAGGTTGAGTGAACTCTGCCTTTTCTCCTTGGAGCGACGGAGGATGAGAGGTGACCTGATAGAGGTGTATAAGATGACGAGAGGCATTGATCGTGTGGGTAGTCAAAGGCTTTTTCCCAGGACTGAAATGGTTGCCACAAGAGGACACAGGTTTAAAGTGCTGGGGAGTAGGTACAGAGGAGATGTCAGGGGTAAGCTTTTTACTCAGAGAGTGGTGAGTGTGTGGAATGGACTGCCGGCAACGGTGGTGGAGGCGGATATGATAGGGTCTTTTAAGAGAGTTTTGGATAGGTACATGGAGCTTAGAAAAATAGAGGGCTATGGGTAAGCCTAGTAATTTCTAAGGTAGGGACATGTTCGGCACAAGTTTGAGGGCCGAAGGGCCTATATTGTGCTGTAGGTTTTCGATGTTTCTTTGTTTTCTATGTTTTCTCTAACATCAGATCTATTCTTTCTTCCCAATACCATAAAATTATGCCCCTTTGTATTAGCCATTTCTGCCCTGTGAAAAAGTCTCTGGCTGTCCACTTGATCAATGTCTCTTATCATCTTGTACACCTCTATCAAGACATCTCTCACTCTCCTTCTCTCCAAAGAGAAAAGCCTTTGCTTGCTCAATCTATCCTCATGAGGAGAATCTGTGGAATACATTGGTGCAAATGACTGTTGAGGCCAAGTCATTGAGTATATCTAAAGCAGAGGATTTTGATTAGTAAGGGTGTCAAAGGCTATGGGGATTAGGCCAGGAAAATAAATCAGCCATAATCGAAATTTGGAGCACATTTGATGGGCTGAATGGCCTAAATCTGTTCCTGTGTCTTATGCATTTCTGCCACTTCACAGCACGATGCCACTGGTCAGCACCACAGCATGCCTGCAGGAATTGCAGCCAAGTTTGAGGCTTTTACTGGCTTGTGCCAATCTGTGGGCATGAGCAAGTTCTGTGTTCCTGGCGACCTTGCAGCAGATGGCAAAGCTTGGCATTCTCCTCTCCGCTGATTCAGATTCTGAGAAAGGCAAGTTACCGCAGTCAGTCCCAGCTGGGTATGCAGAGGCTGCAGAACTGGCTCATGGCAGCTTGGTAGGTGGGACCAAAAGGGCGAAGTGGGCTCCTGATCACCTTGGCATGCCTTCTTTCATGCAATATCATGTAAAACATGACATGCTGTGATTGTGATGCCACTAAAGAGCTTCCAGCATAAAGGTGAAACAGGTATTAACATCTAATTACAATGTCACTTAGGGCCTGTAGGCACAGCTGGCATCAAGATGAAAATCCTCTGTCAACAACATATGCCAAGTGAGCTTTGCTACTTCTCTTTGCGGATGTTGGGGCGTAGGGGTGGGCAGGAGACACCTGACCTTTCTGGCTTCTTTCCATTTGCCACCCCACCCTCTCCTCCACCTCTCCCCCTCCCCCAAACATATTGCTGTAACAGATTCCTGATGCCAATAGAGGATGCAATGGCATACAAACACAAATACATATCTACATCTGGCACAAAAGCTCATGAAAGTCTAAGTGCCAGCTGGAAGCAAACATAACAACAAGAATTGCATACATACTTAAAGCAATTGCTTTTCCAATCCTCTTATCAGTGCACATCCATCCCTGTTGTCTCTCACTTCAGATTACAATATTGTTTCCAGAAGGCCCCAGCCAAAAGATGGGTCAGGGGAATTTGACACCCTCTTTTCTTTCTCTTTTGCATTCAGACATCAGAACTGATGTAAACACTCTACAGAGTATTAACTGAATATCCAACTGGCAGGCCAGAATTCTGTCAAGTTCCTCACCCCTCCATCATCTCATGCCTAATGGATGTCAAACTGATTGCAGAACAGAAACCGAACGAGAGGGGTAGAGGTATAAAGTGAGAGAGGTAAGACTTAAAATGATTCCTGAGGGGCAACTTTCCACTAGGTGAATATATAAAACTATAAGATATAGGAGCAGAATTGGGCCAACTGGCCCGTCGAGTCTGCTCTGCCATTTTATCATGGCTGATCCATTTCCCTCTCAGCCTCAATCTCCCGTCTTCTCCCTGCATCCTTTCATGCTATGAACAACCAAGAATCTCTCAAACTCTGCCTTAAATCTACCTAGTGACTTAGCCTCCACAGCTGCCTGTGGCAACGAATTCCACAAATTCACCACTCTCTAGGAAGAATCCTTACTCATCTCCGTTCTAAATGGAGTTCTAAACGCTCTATTCTGAGGCTGTGTCCCGATCTCAGATTCTCCAGTCTTAGACTCTAGATGTAGCAAGCTACCAGAGGAAGAGGTGAAGGTGAGTGCAGTAATGGCATTTAAAAGATACTTGGACTATATATGTATATATGGATAGGAAAGATATAAGCAAATGGAATATGTCAGTTAGGCAACATGGTTGCCATGAATGAGTTGGGCCATCAAGCCTGTTTCTGTGCTCCAAAACACTTTGACTCTGACTGCCGGAATCCCTTAGCATCATTGCAGTGAAATTCATGATTTGACATTGGATGGTCTCCGATTAGCAATAGTGCAGATCAGGAACCAAAGCCCCAGCAAATGGGGGTGGGGAGGAGGATCAGCTTCTCTTCTCTGTAATTCCTGGCTCCAAGAAGTTTTAAATATGTCCAAGGAAGGGACCTGACCCGAAATATTGACAATCTATTTCCCTTCACAGATGATGCTCAACCAATTAATTTTCTCTTTCAGTTTTGTTTATTTTTCTCTCCAACTTCACATTCTGCTGCACAATATACAGGGAAGTTCCTTTGATGTAGCAACATAAAGAAGCAATTAGGCCCCTTCCAAACTTAAAAAAGAGACTAAGGTGCCAGAGGATGGCTACTCTTTGCACGTGGATCCAATCAGATCTTCTCATTACATCTGTTTTGATGGTCCTATTCTTTTAAATGGGTGGCACAGTGGAGATACATCTGTACTGACAGAGGTGTAAGGCACTCCTCCTCTCTGCTAACCTGCAGCTCACCCTTGAGCAAGGTGTAAGCACCTGTTTAGCCCCGCCCCACCCGATCAGGGTCACGTGAAGCCACGGCAGCAGGTGGTGGACTGTCGTATGACAGCTGATGCATAACACAAGTTCTGGTTATGTGACCCCTTGACACCAGCAGACAATCTCTGAAGAGCATTGATAACGGCTGGGGTCACCCGTCTTGTAAAGACACTGCCCAGGAGAAGGCAATGGCAAACCACTTCTGTAGGAAAATTCGCCAAGAACAATGATCGTCATGGAAAGAACACAGTCACCCAACACCATACGACACAGCATATGACAAATGAACAAATTCATTTAAATCTCATTTCTGCCTCTCAAACTGCATTGTTTTCTTTTTACCACTACGTACTTACGTATGGCATGATCTTAGAGTCATAATCATAGAGCAGGAAAAGAGGATCTTCAGCACAACTGGTGTATGTCAACCTGCTAGTCTCAGTTGTCCATGTTTAGCACATAACCACCCACACACCCCAGCCCTTCCTCTCTATGTAACTATCCAAAAGCCTCTTAAACGACCACTTCCTCTTACAGTTCATTCAAGTACTCATGACTCACATTCCTGGAAGGCACACTAACAAAATCTCTTTCACTGAATATCCGTACATGATAATAATGAGCAAATTTGAAATTATACATTTCACTCCTAAACTGGGTGGACTTAAAAGGAGCATGCTGCATCTTACTTTTGATTGTACACTGAGGTGCGACTACATAGGGAAATCCCAGCAGGTATTTGTGGTTTCCCTCTTATCTTTCTGCAATATTACTGACCATGACTGTCATGCTGGTTCCTTTCCCACTCTTCTCATCCCCAAACCACATACTATGGTGGTCTGTCCACCACTGACTGCTTCTAAAGGGTCAGGAAGAGCTCACCAGAAATACGATGATGAGGCAAGAGGCCTAGTTATGGACAAGCCTTTAGCCTAAAACTCAGTCTGCCAGCCACTGACAGTCCATATATTTATTTCCTTTGCCACAGAAGCTCCCCAGCTAATTTTCTCCTCCAGCATTTTCTCCAACAGTTGCATTAATTTGCTTTAGTAATATTGTTTATGTCACTTCGACTTCCCCTCCAGAAACTTCTTGTTTTTAGACAAACCACTGTTCTCTCCAAGGAGGTTTTGCTTGTTCTTTTTACCACACTTACTTCTGTAGTTTTCAGTCTTTATTGCCAATGCTTCCTTCCCTCATCTCTGCACCTTCAAACTTCTCATGAAAGTACATTAAGCACTAACTTTGTTCCTCTCTACATTTGTTACTCAACTGGTCAATATTTTCAGCTTTTTCTAATTTTATTTCAGATTTCCAACACCTGCAATATCTTGCTATTTGTTTAGTTATTAGACATACAGCACAATAGTAGTTCCTTCTGGCTCATGGCCCACGCCACCCATTTACACCCATGTGACCAATTAACCTACTAACCCATACGTCTTTGAAATGTGGGAGGAAAGTGGAGCACCCAGAGGAAACCCACATGGACAAAATACAATCTACTTGTACACGGTAGTGGGAATTGAACTCTGGTGGCTGGTGCTGTAACAGCAGTATGCTAACCACTACACTACCTTGCCTTTCAGAAGGTCTTTGACAAGGAAGATGAACCAGGAGGTACATCATCTGCTGCATACTAGATCGGCAGCATTCAAGTCTGGCAACTCAGGCCTGTACCGGAAAACCAAGTATGATTTGCAGAGGACTATTTCAAGAGCGAGAAGACAATTTCAAATAAGGTTGGAGGTGACATCGTATGTACAACAACTCTGGCAGGGTTTGCAAGACATTACTTCCCACAAAGTGAGACCCAATAGCATGAATGGCAGCGATGCTTCACTACCAGATGAACTCAACACCTTCTATGCCTGCCTTGAAAGGGAGAATATAGCTACAGCTGTGAAGATCCCTGCTGCACCTGATGACCCTGTGATCTCTTTCTCAGAGGCCGAAGATAGACTGTCTTTAAAGCGAGTGAACCCTCGCAAGCCCGAAGGTCCCGATGGAGTTCCTGGTAAGACTCTGAGAACCTGTCCCAACCAACTGGCATGAGTATTCAAGGACATTTTCAACCTCTCACTGCTATGGGCAGAATTTCCCACTTACTTCAAAAAGGCAACAATTATACCAGTACCTAAGAAGAATAATGTGAGCTGCCTTAACGACTATCGCCCAGTAGCACTCACATCTACAGTGATGAAATGCTTTGAGAGGTTGGTCATGACTAAACTAAACTCCTGTCTCAGCAAGGACCTGGACCCATTGCAATTTGCCTCTTGCCACAATAGGCCAACGACAGATACAATCTTAATGGCTCTTCACATGGCTTTAGACCACCTGGACAACACAAACACTTATGTCAGGATGCTGTTCATTGACTATAGCTCAGCATTTAATACCATCATTCCCACAATCCTGATTGAGAAGTTGCAGAATCTGGGCCTCTGTACCTCCCCAATTGGATCCTCAATTCCCTAACCGGAAAACCACAATCAGTGCAGATTGTTGATAACATCTCCTCCTCGCTGATGATCAACACTGGTGCATCTCAGGGGTGTGTGCTTAGCCCACTGCTCTACTCTCTATATACACGACTGTGCGGCTTGGCATAGCTTAAATTCCAGCTATAAATCTGCTAACGATACAACCATCGTTGGTAGAATCTCAGGTGGTGACGAGAGGGCGTACAGGAGTGAGATATGCCAACTAGTGGAGTGGTGCCACAGCAACAACCTGGCACTCATTGTCAGAAAGACGAAAGAACTGATTGTGGACTTCAGGGAGGGCAAGATGAAAGAACACATACCAATCCTCACCGAGGGATCAGAAGTGGAGAGAGTGAGAAGTTTCAAGTTCCTGGGTGTCAAGATCTCTGAGTCCCAACAAATCAATGCAGTTATGAAGAAGGTAAAGCAGCAACTGTATTTCATTAGGAGTTTGAAGAAATTTGGCATGTCAACAAATACACTCAAAAACTTCTATAGATGTACCGTGGAGAGCATTCTGACAGGCTGCATCACTGTCTGGTATGGGGGGGGGGGGGGCTACTACACAGGACTGAACAAAGCTGCAGAGGATTGTATATTTAATCCGCACCATCTTGGGTACTATCCAACTAAGTACCCAGGACATCTACAAGGAGCGATGTCTCAGTAAGGCAGTGTCCATAATTAAGGACCTCCAGCACCCAGAACATGCCCTTTTCACACTGTTACCATCAGGTAAGAGGTACAGAAGCCTGAAGGCACACACTCAGTGATTCAGGAACAGCTTCTACCCCTCTGCCATCCAATTCCTAAATGGACATAATGAACATTGAACCCTTAGACCAGGCATGGGCAAACTACGGCCCGCGGGCCATATGCGGCCCGTTAAGCTTTTTAATCCGGCCCGCAGAACTTGATGAAATTATATTAATAAACCTTGTTAACACCTCAGATCCATCCTGAGAATCGCCACAACAAAACTAAATCCAGACTTTGATGCACTGGCTAAAAAGGGAGACCAACAACACTGTTTCCACTGAAATTAAAAATAAGTTTCTTCGTTTTGTTATGTAAAAATTGCATTTGAAAATATTTTTTTCAATAAGCCTTACATGTTACATGTCATTTCTGTTAAGTGATGGACATGAGTAGTGCGCAGGTGCACGTACGTTCTCAAAATAAAAAATGCGCTCCAGATCAAATAACGCGCTCCGCATACTGGCGCGCTGTCACTGTTCTGTCAGTGACACTGGTCGTTGTTGAGTTTTGGCACAGGGGACAATTGAATAAGAAGGAGTAGGACAAGTAGACCTGCATCTCCTACCGTTTTTGAAATAAAGACAGTCAGGAGGAGAGTGATGATGATAATATCTTGAAGGATAACAGAATTTTCAGTGCTTTAAAATAATAACTGTTACTATTAAAAAAGCTGTATTTTATTCATTTAATTTTCAGTGTTTTAAAAGTCATTTCAATAAATAACTAAATACCATGGGACTTCAAAGACAGATATTTTGTTGTAATGCATTTGTTCATTTTCAATTGAAATTAAAGCACATGTTTTCTACATATCCCATGATATTTTATTTTCTCTTATGAGGTGTATTACCAAAACACTCCGTCCATCTGCTCCTGGTCCGGCCCCCCTGTCAAATTTTAGAACCCTTTGTGGCCCACAAGTCAAAAAGTTTGCCCACCCCTGCCTTAGACACTAAGCCACTTTTTAAATATATATTATTTCTGTGTTTTGCATGATTTCTAATCAATTCAATATACAAATACTGTAAATGATGTACTTATTTATTTGTTTGTATACTTATTATTATTTTATTTTGCTTTTTCTTCTTTATTATGTATTACATTGAACTGTTGCTGCTATGTTAACAAATTTCACAACACATGCCAGTGATAATAAAAAAAAAGGTGCCATATATGAGGCTGCTTACCAAGTTAAGAGCCTGTGGTATTACAAGTGAATTACTAGCATGTCTACAGCTGACTGGAAGAAGGCAGGAGTGGGAATACAAGGATCCTTGTCTGGCTGCCGGCCAGTGATTAGTGGTGTTCCACAGGGGTCGATGTTGGGACCACTTCTTTTTATGCTGTATGTAAATGATATGGATGATGAAATAGATGGCTTTGTTGCCAGATTTGAAGATGATACGAAGATTGGTGGAAGGGCAGGCAGTGTTGAGGAAACACATCGGATGCAAAAGGACTTAGACAGATTAGGAGAACGGGCAAGAAAGTGGCAAATGAATTATAATGTTGGAAGTGCACGGTCATGCACTTTGGTAGTAGAAATAAATGTGCAGAATATTTTCTAAACGGGGAGAAAATCCAAACATCTGAGATACAAAGGGACTCGGGAACACCCTCAAGGTTAACTTGCAGGTTGAGTCGGTGGTGAGGAAGGCAAATGCAATATTAGCATTCATTTCAAAAGGTCCAGAATACAAGAGCAGGGATGTGATGCTGGTGAGACCTCAACTTGAGTACTGTGTACAGTTTTGGGCTCCTCATCTTAGAAGAGATGTGCTGGCATTGGAGAGGGTCCAGAGGAGGTTCATAAGGATGATTCCAGGAATGAAAGGTCTATCATATGAGGAACATTTGATGGCTCTGGGTCTGTACTCACTGGAATTTAGAAGGATGAGGGGCATCTCATTGAAACCTTTCGAATGTTGAAAGGCCTAGCAATGGTAGATGTGGAAAGGGTATTTCCCATGGTAGGAGAGTCTAGTACAAGAGGGAACAGGCTCAGGACAGAGGGACAACCATTCAAAACAGAGATGCAGAATGACTCCTGATGAAGGGTTTCGGCCTGAAACATCGTCACTACCTCCTCCCATAGATGCTGTCTGGCCTGCTGAGTTCTGCCAGTATTTTGTGTTTTTATTTATTTCCAGCATCTGCAGGTTCACTCATGATGCAAAGAAATTTCTTTAGCCAGAGGGTGGTGAATTTGTGGAATTTGTTGCCACATGCAGCTGTGGAGGCCAAGTCATTGGGTGTATTTAAGGCAGAGATTGATAGGTTCTTGATTGGACAAGGCATCAAGGTTACGGGGAGAAGGCCGGGAAATGGGGTTGAGGAGGAGAAAAAAGGATCAATCATGATTGAATGGCACAGCAGACTCGATGGGCCAAATGGGCTAATTCTGCTCCTATGTCTTATGGTCTTACTGTCTATGCCACCCCAAACTGGGTCTATAATCCTCTAATCCTCTCCTATCAATACACCTGTCAAACTAAATCAGTAAAGTTACCTCCTTTCAAAATCTTTTTAGATTAACAGAACATTTAAGGATTCATTTTATCTGTTTCAAACAAGACTTATTTGATTTTTCATTTAGTTTAACACAACAACAGACAAATTTAAAGGACGCTGAACACAAGATACATACATTTTTAATCAGTGTATCTTTAATAACTTAACTTCTGCAAATGACTTAGAGGAACTTCAGTCATTTAAAATTTACCGATAGATCTCCAACATATTTGGCATGGCTTTATCACGAAGCAGAATAGCTTTTGCAGAATACCAATGAGACCCAGGTGAAGCACTCTACATTGAAAAGTATATGACATTATTGAATCTGCTATCATTACTGTTCTGCTTCAAGCTTCTTATCTTTCCACATTTTTGTGATAGGAAAGGGTGTGGAAGTGTTTCACTAGGATGCTGCCTGCAGTAGAGAGTACGAGGTATAAAAAGAGCTTGTACAAACTTGTGTTATATTTTCTGGAGCACTGGAAGCTGAGGAGAGGGCTGTTAGAGGTTTATAAGATTATGAGAGGCATATTTCGGGTAGGCAGACAGAATCTTTCCCCAGAGTGAAATGTCAAGTACTAGAGAACATGCATCTAAGGTAAAGGAGGACAGTTTAAAGGAGGTTCACAGGGCAAGTTTCTTTACCCTGAGAGTGGTAAGTTCCTGCCACAGGGTAGCGATGGAAGCAGATACGATAGTGCTGCTTAAGAAGCTGTTGGATAGACGCATGAATATATAGGTAATAGAGGGATACGGATCATATAGAGGCAAAAAAGACTTAGCTTCGTTTGGCATCATGTTCCGTACAGACGTTGTGGGCTGAAGTGTTCCTGTTCTGTACTATTCTCTGCTCTATGATTTCATTAAATAAACAGATATTAATAAACACTGCTAAAAAGGCAAATGTCATTGTAGAAGAAAATTGACTAAACCTACAAGCAAAGGGTCAGTTATTTCACACTCTCTTACTGATGAAAACTAATTTTCAGTGAATGATGTCTCAGGTGTCAAGGTGGATTAATAAACGGAGGCTGTTTTTATTCTGCTTTGAGTCCCAGATGAGACATGAGCATTTTAAATGCAAAACTAAAATCCCGACTTATTTCCTAGCAACATTGCAAAACTTTTTCTCTGTGTCTGTTTTAGCAGGTAGGTCACTCATTTCACAATATTAAGAACATAACAATGGGAGACGTAGAGCCCAACGCATGTTCTGAAGCTCGTATGCACAGATTTCTTTATCTATTCTGCCATCTGTGCATTGCAGCTGGCAAGTTTGGGTCTCAGACTGGAGGCTGCTATATAACTACAGTCTTAAGTGACTGGGGAAAAAAAACATGTGCATCTGTTCTTTTCAATCTTCCAAAACGTCACTGGCACTGGTAGAATGGATGACAATGCTGTCTACACAGAGCTTTGATTTCTCCAAATATACTCTACTGCACAATGTAAATTTCATGTCAAAAGACAAGCAAAAAAATCTGAATTTAATATATTATTTTCCTAACAGCTATTTCTAGGAGTTTTTTTAATAAAAATGGATTACCAAAATTTGGCTTAAAGTACTTGTTTATTATATAGATGGCCTGGTCCAACTTGTGGATATGAACACATTCTAAACAAATACTACTCATATTGCAACATGAGGAAATCTGCAGATGCTGGGAATTCAAGCAACACACGCAAAATGCTGGTGGAACACAACAGGCCAGGCAGCATCTACAGGGAGAAGCACTGTCAAAGTTTCGGGCCAAGACCCTTTGTCAGGACTAACTGAAAGGAAAGATATTAAGAGATTTGAAAGTAGGAGGGGGAGGGGGAAATGCGAAACGATAGGAGAAAACTGGAGGGGTGGGATGAAGCTGAGAGCTGGAAAGGTGATCGGTAAAAGAGATACAGAGCCGGAGAAGGGAAAGGATCATGGGACAGGAGGCCTAGGGAGAAAGAAAGGGGGAGGGGAGAACCAGAGGAGATGGAGAATGGGCGAAGAGTGATGGGCAGAGAGAGAGAAAAAAAGGGGGGAGAAATCTAAATATGTCAAGGATGGGGTAAGAAGGGGAGGAGGGGCATTAACGGATGTTAGAGAAGTCAATGTTCATACCATCAGGTTGGAGGCTACCCAGCCGGTATATAAGGTGTTGTTCCTCCAACCTGAGTGTGGCTTCATCTTGACATTGGTCAGTTCTCTTATGTCTTTCTAATATCAGTATGATACGTTTTCAAAGTCAAAGAAAATCAGGCTTGATTGCACTCAGTGGCCATTTCATCTCCTGTACCTAAAGAAGTGTTCACTGAGTATATGTTTATGGGTTTCTGTTGCTGTAGCTCATCCACTTCATGGTACACTGTTTGGTGCATTCAGAGATGCTCTTCTGCACACCACTGTTGTAACATGTGGTTATCTAAGCTACAGTCACTTTCCTATCAGCTTGAACCAGTCTGACCAGTCACATCAGACCTCCCTCATTAACAAGGTGTTTTCGTCCAAAGAATTGCCGCTCACTGCATGTTATTTTTGTTTCTCACAGTATTCTCTGCAGGCTGTACAGAATGTGGTGCGTGACAATCCCAGGAGGTCAGCAGTTTCTAAGATACTGAAATCACCCCGTCTGGTACCAGCAACCACTCCACGATCAAAGTCTCTTAGTTCACAGTTCTTCCCCATTACCCATGATTAGCTGATTAGATATTTACATTAATGTGCATGAGTACCTAATAAAGTGGCCAGTAAGTGTAGCAGAAAGTGGTATCAAGAGGAGGACCATGTCAGGAATGCGCTAAGTGTGCAGCTTTGGATTCCATTTCTATTTAATCATCGTTACAGAAGTAAAGTGCAAAATCTACCTCAAGCCTCCAATGTACTCCTCCTTTTCAAATATTGTGATGTCCGAATAGCCCAATCGAGCCAAAAATGAAGCACAGCTGATGCTGGCAGGCCCGCATCCAATCAGAGCGATCTTAGCATGGAAACTCTTCGGTAGTTCTTCAGGCAGTGGAAGTGATGGATTCCGAACCTGAGGCACTTTCATCTCTTTGAACACCTGAAGTATAAATGAGAGTGCATTCAGAATCTTATTACTTTCAGTTCACCAAACAAAAAGTAAGAATTTCGAACTACCCAGCTGGATTAACATCAGAATCTGCCTTCATTCTTTTCTGAGGTGCTAAACTGTTGTTATGTCTAGCAATCACCATTCAGCTGCCGGGCAAGAATGTGTGGAAAGGACCAAAGAGACAGGGTTAGGATGATTTACACCCAAAGGTGTGCAGCGCAAACCTATCTGATGGGGCAAGCTTTATTTTGGGCAGCCATTGAAATCAACAACAGAAAAGAAAACATCCATAGAAGTACACACCCCTGATAGTAATACTGAAGTCATAGTGCAGGAGGAAATTGCTCAGAGAGATGTTTTATATACTGAGAAGACAGGGACTAAAAACCTGCTCGGACCCTATCAGAAGTGTAAGCTGAAAATG
This sequence comes from Hemitrygon akajei, assembly GCF_048418815.1. NCBI lineage: Eukaryota > Metazoa > Chordata > Chondrichthyes > Myliobatiformes > Dasyatidae > Hemitrygon > Hemitrygon akajei. The sequence continues at coordinate 25,371,562 of NC_133135.1, forward strand.
TCTGGCATGATGTTGGTTAGGAGCGACATGACAAGATTCAAAGGTAAAAGATAAAGATAAGAATTAGCGTTATTTGTCACATGTACATTGAAACATACATTGAAATGCAACAACTGGCACAGTCTGTGTTTGGCAACTCATAAACTTCGCATGCTTACAACTTCCTAACTCTGATGTCTACGTCTTTGGAATGTGACTGGAGGCTGGATCACCTGGAGGAGCACCATGCAGTCTTGGGGAGATACAAACTCCAGAAAGCGGCAGGAACTGAACCCCGGTCATGGACCTCTGGCATGTAAAGCATTGCACTAAATGCTACACTATCACGCTGCCCTTTCAAGAAGAACGAAATGCGGCATGCCCTTTGCTGAATTTCAAAGTTCAAATTAAGTACATGCCACCATATACAACCCTGAGATACACTGTCTTGGGGAAATTCTCAATAAATCCATTACAGAATAATAACCATAATAGAATCAATGAAAGACCACCTCAACATCAGTATGCAACCAGTGTGTAAGAAGCAACAAACTGAACAAATACAAAAGAAATATTAATAATAAATATCAGGAACATGAGATGAAGATTCCTTGAAAGTAATTCCATAGGTTCCGGGAACAGTTCAGTGATGAGGCAAGTGAGGTTCAAGAAAGTTATTGTCACTGCTTGAAGAGCCTGATGGCTCAGAGCTAATAACTGTTCCTGAACCTGGTAGCATGAGTCCTGAGGGTCCCGCACCTTCTTCCTGATGGGGGCAGTGAGGAAATAACATGACTTGGGTGCTGGGGGTCTTTGATGCTGCCTTCCTGCAAAGGTGGTCTGTGTCAATGTGCTCAACGGTGGGGAGGGCTTTTCCTGTAGTGGACTGGGCAATGTCCACTACTTCTCGTAGAATTTCCTGTTCAAGAGCACCGGTGATTCCACACTAAGTCCTGATGCAACCAGTCAATATATTCTCCACCACACATCTATAGAAATCTGTCAAACTTTTAGATATCAAGCCCAACCTTTGCAGACATCTAAGGAAGTAGAGGTGCTGCTGTGCTTTCTTTGCAATTTCACCTACGTGCTGGGTCCAGGACAATTCCTTTGAAATGATAACATGAAGAATTTAAAGTTGCAGACACTCTTCACATCTGATCCCCCAATGAAGACTGGCTAATGCACCTCTGGTTTTCTCCTCCTAAAGTCAATAATCAGCTCCTTCTCTTGCTGACATTGACTGAGAGGTTGTTGCTGTAGCACCACTCATCTAAATTCTCCCTCCTGTATGCTGATTCATCACCACCTTTTATTCGGCCAACAATAGTGTCGTCGTCAGCAAACTTAAACGTGGCGTTGGGAGCTGTGCTTAGCTTCACCTTCATAATGTCAAAGTGAGCTTAAAAACTAGAAACCAATGAGCTTCAGCCTGACATTTGGGACCAATAAGCCAGATGGTACCACTAGGTTACAGGCTGACACCTGGCATGAGTGAACTACAATAACATAACTGTGGGCTACAGTCTGACACCAGTGGACTACAGTCTGATGCTCGTGAACTACTATGTGACATTTATCCCTAGCAGTGGGCTGCAGTCTGACACCTGGGCTGGTGTATCTGTTCTGGGCATTGTTGGGGGTGTTGGGGATCCACTCCTCGCTACTGCCCCACAAGCCTCAGACAAAGACAACCAATGGGATGCTGACATGCAGGTGTTGAAGTGGAGGCTCTTGAGCGCGAGAGATGGCAAGGAACGGGGAGGAGTCCACTTCCAGAGTCTCAGAGAAGCTTGTGTGCTGCTCTGGGGCCAGCCATAACCTCCACTCTGGACATCACGCACTCTTATTTGCAAGAATTCATGGACAACGTGCTTGCTTCTAAGATTAAGCCAAGGACACATGCTGGTACGGTGAACAGTCAATGGCTCATTAAATCAGCAGTGGTACCTCTGATCACTCATGCTGAGAAGTGCAAAATGTTACATTCTAGTAAAAGATAAAAGGCGCTATAAAGAAGAAGAAACAATTCAAATTGCAGCACCGTTGCTGCAATCTGTGGGTATTAGTGCAAGTTCGTTGAAAGCGGCAGGACAGCTTTAGAAGCTGTTTAAAACAGCATATGGCATCCTGGGGTTTATAAACAGAGGTTCAAATACAAGACCAAAGTTGTCATAGTATACTCTGTAAAATCAGCCGCAACTGTGTCCTCTAGACACTACATTTTCAGAAAGATGTAAAAATTTTCCTGACACCAAATACCTGTGTTCTACAGGGTGTGAAGAGTGTACAAAATGGAATTGGTAAAATAATTTCAGGGACAAGGATTTTCATCTGCAAGAATAAACAGGAGAAGGTGCGCTGGTTCTAAGATTAAACCAAACATGCCGGTTAAAAGATCAGCTAAACACCATGAGCCAAATGGCCAGGACTGTGCTGTAATTTTTTCTGTTCTACGTTCAGTGGGGGCTTTATCTGGTATTTTCTGTACCTAATAAAGTGCCCACTAAGTGTATGTTCAAAAGTTCATTTGTTATCAAGGTATACAACTTGAAATTCTCTTCTCAGTGTAGCCATGAAACCAAGAAAGGGAAGGAAGGCAGCATAATCATCAACCCCCCCCACGCAAAAAAATGAACAAAATGGAATAGGCACATCGACCCCCAAACTTCCCACTCTGCGCAGAAAGAAAAGAAAGATCGAGTGAAAAACACAGAAAAACACTGTAAAACTGAAAAAAAATCCACAGTCCAAGCCCATATCCAAAATGCAGAAAGGCTGGGCTCAGCGGCAGACCTTTCCCTCTCTGTAGCCAAACATCAACTTGCAGCCTGCCCACCATGAGGTTCATGCACGCTGCCAACCAGCTTGAACCAGTCTGGCTATTCTCTTCCGACTTCTCTCAATTAATAAGGTATTTTCACCTATGGAACTGCTGCTTACTGGCAATTTTTACAGTTTTTTTTGCAGCCTTCTCTGTAAACTGTAGAGTCTGCTGTGCATGAAAATCCTAGGAGATCAGCAGTTTATGAGATAATCAAACCAGCCGATTTGGCACAAACAGTCATTTCACAGTCAAATTCTCTTAGCTCACTTTTTTCCCCAAGCTGATGTTTGGTCTGAACAACAACTGAACCTTTTGACCATGCCTGCATGCTTTTATTCATTGGCCTGCTGCCAAATGTCTGATTAGATATTTGGTGTTCAGTTGTACCTAATAAAGTGACTATTGAGTGTATAGTCTCTTTGGTCCAGAGGTGGTCCAGAGGGAGTTTCTTGAAATTCATGAAGTGTTTGGAGAAGGCACACAGAGAGGGAGAGCACATGGACAGAAATTTTCCATTGACAGAAGAGATTGGCAAAAGAGCCAAAGTGCCTCAAGGACATGGTTGGGGTCTAGAATGCACTGCCATGGTAGTAACGGAAGTAGAATCAACTAAGGCACTCAAAGGGGAACTAGATAGTATATGGAATGAATGAATTTACCAGCAGAGGGTAAAAGTGTGGTGGAGATGGTGGGATGTCTGAGTGGCTGCTGAGGCAAATGCTCTTACATGGGCCAATAGGGTTGGCCTCTATGCTGTAACCTTTCTACAATTCCATAATAAATAGCAGAAGTTGTCTGGCCCTTCCAGCCTCCAATATTCACTAACATCATTGAACATAGAAAAGTACCACACAGTACAGGTCCTTTGGCCCACAATGTTGTGACGATCTTTTAACCTACACCAAGATCAATTCAACCCTTTTCCTGCCACAACATCTATTTTCTGCTTATCCAATTTCCCATCTAAGAGTTTCTTATATGTCCCCACCACCGCCAGCATAAAGCATAAAAGGTACTCAACCTATTATGTGAAATTTATTGCTTTGTACCAGAACTACAGTCCAAGGAAGAACGTAAAAGTCTATAAATTACAAAAGTAAATAATGTAGAAGCAAGGAATAATGAGGCAGTGTTCATGGTTTCAAAGACTCTTCAGGCAAAGAGAAAAAAATGTTTTCCTCAATTGTTGAGTGTAGATCTTCAGGTTCCTGTACATCCTCCCTAATAGAAATAATGTGAAAAGGGCATGTCCTGGATGGTGAGGGCTTGAAAGATGGAAGCCACATTCTTGAGGCAGTACCTACTGAAGATGTCCTTGATGATGGGGAGTCTGGTGTCCATGGCGGATCTGGCTGAGCCTTTTTCGATGCTGTGCATTGGAGCCTCCATGCCATGCAATGATGCAGATAATCAGAATGGTACATCTGTAGAGTTTTGCTCAAGTCTGGGGTCCTCAAATTCGTAATGAATTATAGCCACTTCTTCATGGTAGCTTCAATGTGATGGGCCCAGGATGAGGTCTTTAGCACAGGTTCATGCCATTGAAGTTACCCTTCTAATGACAATTCTCCTGTGACTGAAGCAATTCAGTTAACTATGCACCACAGCTATAATTCCCTGAGAGCTCTTTCAATTATGTCCAGCGGGCAGGTATAAGACTGCTCATGCCAGGCAGCAGTTCTCCGTGGCTCATGAAATAACATGAAGACTTATCATGGAAGGGTCTGCAGCCACAGATGGGAGACAACCAGGACTCCACAGTCCACAGAATTTGTCTGACTTATAGAGACCTTCCAGCCCCACTTAGAGCCATACCGACTATAATACAGGATTTCCATCAGATCCATTCCCCTTTTCTTTCCCCCCTGTAATTCATCCTCTCCCACATGCCCACCGACTTCCCTGTGGTACTTTCTTGTCACTAACACCAGGTTAGCAGTGATAACCAGCCAGCTGATTTTTGAATGTGGACGAAAGCATAACACTCAGGTGAAATGCGAATGGTCATGGCAAAAGTGCAAACCCCACACAGCCAGTGCCGGAAGTTAGGAACAAACCTGTATCACTCGGCTGTGAGGCAGCAGATTTGACTGCTGTACTGCCCTCCTGGCATGCCATGGCTGTGAACAGGTAAAGCCCTTGGGCGCTAAATTTCAGAGCAGAACGTTACGCTTTTCAACTTTTGTATTGTTTTCCATTATTGGATTTGTTTTGATGCCATTGCCACATAGCCTCAGTGACTTGGGTTCACTCCGAACTTCCAGTGCTGTTTGTGTGGAGTTTGCAAGTTCTACCTTTCGGATTTCTGCCAGTGGTTCTGGTTTTTAACCACATCCCAAAAACATGCTGGTAAGTTATTGTAAGAAAGTGATAAGAGAGGTAGGGAGGAGTTTGTGGATATAGAACAGAAAATGGGCTATAGGAAGGTAAAGTGGTAAAGATACTGATGAATAGGACCTGAATCAGCACAAGGTGAAGGGCAGGATGGCCTCATTTTGTTATGAAATAAGGGAATATAAAAAATCTTGGTACTGTTGGAGGAACAACTTCAGAGGTGTTTTTGTATTGGCTTATCACCAAACCTATTGATTTCTTCTAAATTTTAAATATCAGAAGTCAAACCGCATTGAATTACATTGAGATATGTAAAGGACATTCTGAATTCCCCTAAAACCCAGTTTTAGAGGAAGTAGCATCAAGCGGTCTTCCAATTGCAAATTTAAAATTTCTTCTTTCTCTTGCATGAAACCAGAATCAGTGAAAATCAGAAACAGTGACAACTGCCAAAAAAGGCTCAGTTGATAAATAGATAAATTGATAAATTGGTTTATTATTGTCACATGTACAAAGGCAAATGACTAACAGCTATTGTATTTGGCACACTCCTAGTTACTTTTATAAAATAGAACATCAGCACCCTTTCTTCGGAGGTTAAACAATGAAAAGATATTTGTTAGTCTGAGTGACTCATCACATAAAGCATTGGCCCCTTTCCAAAAATATTCAACATTAGAATTCTCTTTCTGTGAACTTCACAGTTGAAAGAACACTGGAAGTAAAATACAGAAATTGCCAATAAACACAGCAAAAGCATAATAATTTTCATTGAAAATTAGTTTATATAGAATTTGATAGCTCATTTTAGGTTTTATCTTGTATCTTATTAGGCCAAGCACTAAAGAAGTATGTGAACTGACTCGCTGGAGTATTTAGACATATCCATACTGTCGTTAGTGTGATCTGAGGTCGCCACCTGTGTCAGAAAGGCATCTATTGTACCGATGCCCAAGAAGAGCATTGTGACCTGCCTCACAGTCCAACAGCACTTACATCAACCATAATTAAGAGCTTCGCGAGGTTGTTTATGTCACAGATCAATTCCTTCCTCAAAGATGACCTGAATCCACTTTAGTTTGCCTACTGCCACAATAGTCCTGCCTTACACCCATCACCTACTTGTAAACCTGCAGGCTCATCCTCAGCTCTGTCATACTGGTTCCCAACCCCTTTTGGCAGTGGTTTAAACTAATACGGCAGGGGGATGGGAACTAGTATGGTAGAGCTGAGGAGCAGCCAGCAGGTTTACAATTAGATGATGGGTGTAATATGAATGTAAGGAGGAACAAGCCAATGACTGGGTGAAAATGCAGACAGTACAGGGTTAAATTGTACGACAGAGGCAAATTTTAAAAGAGTGAAGAATGCAGGACTGAAGGTGCTGTTTTTAAATGCATGTAGTATTCAGAAAAAGGTGGACCATCTCAAGGTACAATTAGAGATTGGTCGGTACGATGTTGTGGGCATCACTGAGTCGTAACTGAAAGAAAGTCATAGTTGGGAGCTAAATAGCAAAGGATATATGTTGTATCGAAAGGACAGGCAAGAAGGCATAGGCAACGGTGTGGCTTCGTTGGTAAGAGATGAAATTACATAATTAGAAAGAGGTGACAGAGGATCAGAGAATGTTGAATCTTTGTGGGTGGAGTTAAGAAATTGTAAGGGTAAATAAAACAATATAGGAATCATATACAAGACACTAAATAATAGACAAGATATAGGGTTGAGATTGCAAAGGGAGCCGGAAAAAGCATGTAATAAGGGTAATGAATGGGACTTCAATATACAAAGGGATTGGGAAAAACAGGTTGGCGTCAGATCGCAAGAGAGGGAACTTGCTGAATGCCTAAGAGATGGCTTCTTAGAGCAGCTTGTGCTTGAACCTACACAGGGAAAAGCTATCTTAGATTGGGCGTTGTGTAATAACCCAGTTATTATTAGGAAATTTAATGTACAGGAACACTTAGGAGGCAGTGATCATAATATGATTGAACTTACACTGCAATTTGAGAGTAGGAAGCATAATTTGCATGTATTAATAATGAGGGAGGAGTTTGTCAAGCTGTACTGGAGGAGGTTATGGGCGGGGATGATGACAGAGTAGAGATGGCTGAAGTTTCCGGGAAGAGTTCACAAGGTGCAGGATAGATATGTCCCACAGAGGAAGAAGTTCTCAAATGGGAGGGCTAGGCAACTGTGGCTGACAAAGGCAGTTAAGGACTGCATAAAAGGCAAGACCATAAGAAGTAGGAGCAGAATCAGACTATTCAGCCCATCGAATCTGCTCTGCCATTACATCATGGCTGATTCCAAATCCCATACACCTACTTTCCCACCATATCCTTTGATGCCCTGATCGATCAGGAACTGATCAACTTCCCCCTTAAATATACATATGGAATTGGCCTCCACCGCAGTCTGAGGCAGAGCATTCCACAGATTTACTACTCTCTGGCTAAAAAGTTCCTCCTTACCTCTGTTCTAAAGGGTCATCCCTCAATTTTGAGGCTGTGTCCTCTAGTTCTGGGTACCCCCACCATAGGAAAAATTCTCTCTGCATCCACCTTATCTGGTCTTTTCAACATTCAGTGGGCTTCAATGAGATCTCCCCACATTCTTCTAAATTCCAGTGAGAACAGGCCCAAAGCTGCCAAATGCTCCTCATATGTTAACCCCTTCATTCTGGGAATCATCCTCGTGAACATCCTCTGGACTCTCTCCAAGGACAGCACATCCTTTCTGAGACATGGGCCCAAAACTGTTGACAATATTCCAGGTGCAGCCTGACCAGTGCCCTATAAAGCCTCAGCATTATCTCTTTGCTTGTTATATTCTATTCCCCCTTGAAATAAATGCCAACATTGCATTTGCCTTCTTTACCCCAGACTCAACATGTAAATTAACTTTCTGGGAGTCCTGCAGGAGGACTCCAAATTCCCAATGCACCTCTATTGTTTGAATTTTCTCCCCACTTCGATAATAGTCTGTAGTTTTGTTCCTTTTACCAAAATGCTTTTCATAAAATTCCCAACAATGTATTCCATCTGCCACTTCTTTGCCCATTCCTCCAATTTGTCTAAGTCCTGCTGTAATTGCATTGCTTCTCAGCACTACCTACCCCCCAACTATTTTTGTATCATCTGCAAACTTTGCCACAAAGCCATCAATTCCATTATCTAAATCACTGACAATGTGAAAAGCAGCGGTCCCAATACTGACCCCTGAGGAACACCACTAGTCACCAGCAGCCAACCAGAAAAGGCCCCTTTATTCCCACTCACTGCCTCCTGCCTGTCAGCCATTCCTCTATCCATATCAGTATCTTTCCTGTAACACCATAGGATTTTATCTTGTTAAGCAGCCTCATGTGTGGCACCTTATCAAATGCCTTCTGAAAATCCAAGTAAATGACATCTTCTGCCTCTCCTTTCTCCACCTTGTTTGTTAGTTCCTCGCAAGATTTCCTTTACAGAAACCACGCCGACTTCGCCCAAGGGAAGGGCATATAAGGTAACAAAAGTGAGTGGGAAAATGATGCCAGTGAGGTAGTAACAGGGGACAAAGAAATGACAGATGAACTTACTGGGTACTTTGCATCTGTCTTCATTGTGGAAGACACTATTATTGTGCCAGAGGTCCATAAATGTCAGGAAACAGGAGTGAGTGTCATTGCTATTACAAAGGAAAACTCATAGGACTTAAGATAGATAAGTCACCTGGGCCTGATGGATTACATCACGGTGTTTGAGAGAGGTTGCTGAAGAGATAACGAATGCATTGGTCAGGATCTTTCAAGAATCACTTAATTCTGGCATGGTCCCTGATGACTGGAAGATTGCAAATGTCTCTTCACTCTTTAAGAAGGGAGGAAGGCAAAAGCAAGGAAATTATAGGCCTTTTCAAATCTCTTACTATCGTTCCTTTCAGTTAGTCCTAATGAAGAGTCTCGGCCTGAAACATCGACAGTGTTTCTCCCTATAGATGCTGCCTGGCCTGCTGGGTTCCACCAGCATTTTGTATGTGTTGCTTGAAATTATAGGCCAGTTAGCCTAACCTCAGTGGTTGAGAAAGTGATGGAGTCTATTATTAAGGATAAGATTTCAAGGTATTTGCAGACTAATGATAAAACAAGTCAGCATGACTCAGACAAATTGGAAGAATGGGCAAAAAAACTGACAGATGGAATACAGTGTTGGGAAATGCATGACAATGCACTTTGGTGAAAGGAACAATAGTGCAGACTATTATCTAAATAGGGAGAAGGTTCAAACATCAGAAATGCAGAGGGACTTAGGAGACCTTGTGAAGGACTCCCAGAAGGTTAACTTAGAGATTGCGTCTGCGGCAAAGAAGGCAAATGCAATGTTAGCATTTATTTCAGGGAGAGTATAATATAAGAGCCAGGAGATAATGCTGAGCCTTTGTAAGACACTACTCAGGCCGCACTTGAACTATTGTCAACAGTTTTGGGCCCCGTATCTCAGAAAGGATGTGTTGCCATTGGAGAGAGTCCAGAGGAGGTTCACGAGGATGATTTCTGGAGTGAAGGGGCTTACATATGAGGAGTGTTTGGCAGCTTTGGGCCTGTACTCACTGGAATTTAGAAGAGTGTGAGGGGGACTCATTGAAACCTACCAAATGTTGAAAGGACTAGATAAAGTTGGTGTGGAATGTTGAAAAGACTTGATAGGGTTTCTTATGGTGAGGTTATCCAGAACTAAAGGGCACAGCCTCAAAATTTAGGGGCAACCCTTAAAACAGATATAAAGAAGAATTTTTTTTTTATCCAGGGAATGGTGAATCTGTGGAATGCTCTGCCACAGACTGCAGTGGAGGCCAAGTCTGTGGGTATACTTATGGCAGAAGTTGATCTTTTCCTCATTGGGCAGGACATAAAATGATATGGTGAGAAGGCAGGTGTATGGGACTGAGTGGGATCCGGAAGACCATAAGACCATAAGACAAAGGAGCAGAAGTCGGCCATTTGGCCCATCGAGTCTGCTCCACCATCTCATCATGAGCTGATCGTGATTTCATCATGAGGAATCAGTCATGCTGGAATTGCAGAGCAGACTCAATGGGCTGAATGGCCTAATTCTGCCCCTATGTCTCATGTTCTTATGGTCTAATTATTTTGTGTATTATATCTGAATTAACTTACATCACTTTGTAGAGATCTGTTTTCACTTTGACATGAAAGCGTCTTTTTCAGTTGATCACTGCCATTAAAAGCCAAATTACATCCACTGTGAATCAATAAAACATGAAAACTTCCAATGGGGGTAAATACATTTTATAGAGACTGTACATCAGGGACTTCTAAGAGATGTTTATATAGGTACACAAATGAGTAAAATGGAAGGATATGAACATTGTGTAGGCAGAAAAAATTAGTTTAGTTGCCCATTTGATTACTAAATTAATTAGTTCAGCACAACGTTGTGCTACCACTAATCATTTGCAATTGCCATAGTATTGACTTCAACGGCAAAAAACCCTTGTGTCATGCCAATGGTTTTTGGGACTGCCGGGTGAAGAAAGCCATTGAAATAAAACCAGAGGAAAAGAAATTTAACAAAGACAAAGGTCTTGCTTTAAATAAGAACTGGAATTTGATTGTAAATAAGGTTGGACATTGCAAACCTGATTGGATGAGGACTAACCAATCAGGAAGGATAGACTACAGGAATATAAATACCACCAGACTAGACTTGCATAGGCATCATCCCTGATGAAGATGACAAAGTTTGTTTGTTTGACAGAACCCGAGAAGAGTTTATTGATCATATATACACACCAGAAAAGGTTAATAAGTGTTCATAAGTTGAGGGCATGCTATGCTGGTGCCAGAAGCATGGTGACACTTGCAGTTCCTCCCAGCTCAATCCTCAGACTGTGTTGGTCATTGACCCAAATAGCACATTTCACTGTATGTTTTAATGTACATATGACAAATAAAGTTAATCTTTACCGTCATGTTTCACTGCAGAAACAAATAATCGTATACGATGCCGTTTGCACAGCATGAGAGTAACACGACATTTTATCAGATAATTTGCATCAAATGCTCTTTTCATAAGAGGAGCAAGGCAATTTATTGATCTTAGAGAGAGGGCTAATTAGGACTAATGAGCTATAAATTCATACACCACACAAACTGGCATTTTGACCCATCACATCCATGCCAACTTTATTGCTCACCTACTCTTATCCCATTTGCCCAAATTTAGACTGATTCCTTCTCCACCTATTTAAGTGATGAAGCGCCACTTAAGCAGAATGGTGGTATCCGATTGAACCAACTCCACCAGTCTCTGTGTAAAAAAAAATTACCTTGCAGATTGTCTTGAAAAATCCTTCTTCAAAACATAAATCCATGCCCTCTTGTTTATGAAACCCACACCATGGGGAAAAATTGTTACTACTTACTCTTACATTCTTTATACTATGAAGCTAGGCACAGCTTAAATGCCATCTATAAACTTATCAATGACGCAACTATTGCTCTCTGAAAATCAGATAGTGACGAGAAGGCATACAGGAGCTAGACGGATCATTTGGTTGAGTGGTGTCACTGCAATAACCTTGCACTCAACGTCAGTAAGACCAAGGGATTGATTGTGGAGTTCAGGAAGGGAAAATTGAGGTAACAATCACTGGTCCTCATTGAGGAGTCAGCAATGGAGCGGATGAGCAGTTTCAAGTTCTTGGATGTCAAAATCATTGCAGATCTATCATGGGCCCAACATATTGATGCAATTAAAAAGAAGGCACAATAACAGCAGTACTTCATTGGGAGTTTGAGGAGACTTGGCATAACACCAAAGACACTCACATATTTCTACAGATGTACAGTGGAAAGTTTTCTAACTGGCTGCATCACCATCTGGTATTGGGGGGGGGGGCACTGCAGAAGATTGGAAAAAGATTCATAAAATTGCAAACTCAGCCAGCTCCATCATGGGCATTAGCCTCGCCAACAACAATAAAGGTGATGCCTCAAAAAAGTGGCATCCATCATCAAGGACCTCCATCACCCAGCACATGCCCTCTTCTCGTTGCTACCATCAAGGAGTAGGTACGGGAGCCTGAAAACATACATTCAACATTTCAGGAACAGTTGTATCCCACCACCACCAGATTTGTGAATGGACAATGAACCCATGTACGCTATCTCACAATTATTTTTTCCCTCACTTACTGCACAATTTTTTGAATTACATATATATTTATTGCAATATACTGTTGCTGCAAAACAACATACTTCATGACATATGCCAGTGATATTAAAACTGATTCTGATACTGCTAATATCAAGTCACATCTCAACTTCCTTCATTCCAGAAAACACAAGCCCAGCCCATGCAATTTTTCCTGAATAAACTTGCATCCATCAACCTGTGCAAATTCAGGTGAATCTCCTTTGCACTCTCTTCCATGTAACCACATTCTGCCTACACTGTGGTGAGCAGAACTACATATAATACTTTGGGGTGTAGCCTTACCAGTGTTTTGTAAAGTTGCAACACAAACCCTTATATTCTATGCCTTAGCTCTTTAAAGCATTTATACACCACTGTATGCTTTCTTCACCATCCTAACTCCCTTTGTTGCCATCTTTAGGGTTCAATGGACTTAAACCCCCATGTCCCTCTGATCATTAACAAGGTTCCTGAAAACTGGTAATTATATGAATTTGGATTGCTGTCTGATATTGAGTAGGTTGCCAGTCTTCCTAATGTTTCCCTAAATTCAAGCAGAATATATGCTCAGTGGCCACATTACTGAGCATTTCCTATTCCTAATAAAGAGGCTACTGAACGTCTATTTGTGGTCTTCTGACGCTGTCGCTCATCCACTTCAAATTTTGACATGTTGTGCATCAGAGGTGCTCTTCTACACACTGCTGTTGAAATGCATGGTCATTAAGTTAGTGTCATTTTCCATCAGCTTGAACCAGTCTGGCCATTTTCCTCTGGTCTTCGCTTACTAAAAAAGCAAATTTCACTCATAGAACTGCCGCTCACTGGATTTTATTTATTTTTTGTTTTTGCACCATTCTGTGTAAACACTAGAGACCGTGGTGTGTGAAAGTGCCCGGAGACCAGCAGTTTCTGAGATACTCAAACCACCCCATGTGACACCAACAATCATTCCAGTCAAAGTCACTCAGATCCATTTCTTCCTCATTCTGATGTTTGGTCTGAAAAAGAACTGAACTTCTTGACCATGTCTGCATACTTTTATGCACTGAGCTGCTACCATGTTATTGGCAGATTGGATATTTTCTTGACCATGAGAATTTACTCACTGGAATTTAGAAGATTGAGGGGGTATCTACTCACTGGAATTTAGAAGATTAGAAGATTGAGGGGGGATCTTATTGAAACGTATAAAATTCTAAAGGGATTGGACAGGCTAGATGCAGGAAGATTGTTTCTGATGTTGGGGAGGTCCGGAACGAGGGGTCACAGTTTAAGGATAATGGAGAAGCCTTTTAGGACCGAGATGAGGAAGAACTTCTTCACGCAGAGAGTGGTGAATCTGTGGAATTCTCTGCCACTGGAAACAGTTGAGGCCGGTTCATTGGCTATATTTAAGAGGAAGTTAGATATGGCCCTTGTGGCTAAAGGGATCAGGGGGTATGGAGAGAAAGCAGGTACAGGTTTCTGAGTTGGATGATCAGCCATGATCATACTGAATGGCGGTGCAGGCTCGAAGGGCCAAATGGCCTACTCCTGCACCTATTTTCTATGTTTCTATGTCTGCATACTTTTATGCACTGAGCTACTACCATGTTATTGGCTGATTGGATATTTTCATTTAGAAACAGGTGTACATAAAGTGGCTACTGAGTGTGCAAGCATCGTTCAAAAGAAAAACAAGCATAAATTATTCACTATTTTTATAAGAAAGAACTCAATTATAACAAAAGAAATTAAGTCCACTTTAAGTGCAACTTAATCAAAATGGTCATGATTTGGCCAGTCAGATATTTGCATTAGTGAGCAGGTGTGCAGGGGTACCTAATAAAGTGGCCACTGAGTGTATATTTTAGGATTTCTGCCTGTCCTTAGGTAGGCTGCCACTCTCAAAAGAAAGCGTTCCGGTCTTACTAATTATTTCCCAAATTAAAGCATACATTTAGTGCTACACATATGGGTATATATGATGATTGTGAGTTGGTTCCTTCAGGTTGTTATCGCTGGGGATGGGAGTAGAGATGAGCTCCTGCTACTTATTAAATGCTTGCAACAGTATGAGTCTCAAATAGCCTCTGACAATCAAGTCCATCCCCTGGCCAATATTAAGCCTTAGCAGCTTAGCTACTAAGCCTCGCAGAACTGTTTCTACTGACAGAAGAAAGGGCAAAGGCAGGTTACTGGCACCTTAAATTCAGTCGCTTAGGGCAGATGGGCCTCATTAGCTGTGGTTGGCAGCTCAGCTCAGAGAAGGAAAACTCTGACCTCAAACCTCCGCTGCCTTGCAGCTAAATCTATTCATAGAAAGGCTTTGGAAGTAAATCCTAAGGAAAAGTCCAGAGCTGGAGTCCCTAAAGCAATCCTATGTTGAGTTCAACACTGACTGGCACTCCTGCCACACCACTGGTGCCAAATTGTATCAGTCTCTACCATTCCTTCCGATTCATCAGCTGCGTGGAGAAGTTGGGGGGGGGGGGGACTGCTACATGGGCAACATCTTGCTCTCCATATCATACTGTCCTAGGTTGCATATCACATAAACAGCTAGAATGTAATATTGATGGTTGACCGTGACCAGCAGAAGGCCTAAAAGTTGTGAGTGGCTCCACAGTTCACTATGAGGATGCCGTACAATTTTGTGCCGTTAGTTATAAAAATTTCTGCCAGTCTACCTGTTATGTCGGACCCTTTTTCTCCAATTAGTAAGGCAGCAAAGCAGTAAGATGCATAAACTCTTCTCAGACTTCCAGCAGCTGGGTCCAAGAATTTATTTTAACCAACATTTTGATGACAAACTCTGCCATTTTCATCAGGGATGATGCCTAGGCCTGTCTAATCCAGTGGTATATGTATTTAACTTCCATTGTCCATTCCTTAACCAAGTAGGTTCTCCCTGTTCCGCCTTGTTTAAAATCATATTCCAGTTCTTATTTAGAGCGAAACCTTTGTTTTTTGTTGAATTTCTTATTCTCTACTCTTATTCAATGGCTTCCTTTACCAGGCAGTCTCAAAAACCACTAGCAGGTCAAGTTGTTTTGTGCCGTTAAAGTCAATCCTGTGGTCCTTGCATATGCAATGTTCTGCTACCGCCAATTTCTCTGGGTGACCCATACGGATACACCTCCTATGCTCCTTAATGTTTGGTTCAGTGCACCCCAGGCTCAAGAGGCTTGGACGCAGTGACACATGTAGATGGCAACCTTCTTACAATAGAGTCACAAAAAGGAACAACTAGCAACCCTAGTATAAAGAAACAAATCTAATTATTTGAAACAAGAAGTGAAACCGGGATGCCTTATTCCTAAATTTTAAATGAAATGCAGTCCTTAACACAAGTGACTGAAGTTGTACCTTGTCCAGATAGTTGTTCTCTAAACACTAATCATTTTGCTGTTGGATTTATCACAACTGTGACACCTATTATAAGCCTAATCTTCTTTCTTTATGTAAGTCTATATTTCTAATACTGAATCTGACATTTATCAGGCAGGTGGATTGACTGTACAAAAGGCACCACAATCATGACTACTTTACCGGTATTAGGTGACAGACGCTCACTGTCAAAAGCACCACGACTGCAATAACAGCACCTTACAGTTGTCATTAATACTATCACTGCTTTTGGTGTAAGGTACTCCATCACATGTAATGTCAGCATGTCCTGCAGAAAGCTATCTTTTTTTGTCAGCCATCAATAACACAAGTATAACCAATAATAAACTGGATGAATATATTCAATCCTGCCAGAAACTACTGCAAAATTCATGCGTGGTGTTTTTATTGAGACCGTACTATATTATGAACTTCATTTAAATGTGCACAGCTTTCCAAACAGCAGAAATTCTGCTGTTATTGCAGAAAGTATTAAAAAAATATGGACACAAACTAATCAGGTCTTTTCCTAGCATTTGCTTTGTAAAGTGTTACTGTCAACGTTTATATATTGCATATGGTGATTATTACAATATCAATGCATAATAGTTATAACCTATTCGACCCTCTGCTGCCTCTAAATTGTCTGGCAGCTTGCCCAACACCCAGTAGCGGAGGATCAGAAATTGCCTCCAGCTAAATACTGGGAAACCCAAAGCCATTGGTCAGCTTTATAATAACTGCTAAGTGACAATTCTGTAACCAACCACCAGCAAGACCGGCTGGAACATGCCTGACCTCTTGCAAAGCCCCAGGCTCACCACTGAGTTCAATGACACTTCCTAAATGTATTGATTCGAGAGGGTAGATTCACTTTGTGTTTCTGACATGGTTCCATTCTTTAGAATGCGATCGTTGCTCTTCATTGAAAAGTTAAGGTTAACATTTTTTGAAAGTTTATTTACTGTACTTAATAGGTTATTTATGTTATAAAGCCCATTCTCTCTTTTCTCTCTCCCATCCAGCAAAGATACAAAAGCCTGAAAGCACATATAATCAGGTTCAAGGACAGCTTCTCCCCTGCTGTTATAATGGTTCTCTACTATAATAAAATGGACTCTTGACCTCATAATATGTATGTCATTATGATCTTGCACCATATGGTCGACCTGCACTGTATCTTCTCCACACAGTTCGTCGTTACACTTTATTCTGCATTCTGTTTTTGTTTTACTTTGTACTACATCGATGCACTGAGTAATGAATTGACCTGCACGAACAGGAGGCAAGTTTTTTCACTGTACTTCAATACATGGTTTAATAATAAACCAATTCCAACTCAAATTTCAATTAAACATACGTATTTAAAGTGATTTGAATTCATTCATTGCTTTTATGTTTAATATTTTAATCATCAGCATCTTTTTAGATTATTCAAACAACTTCACCAACTTTTAATATTGCTGGAGGGTCAGGACCACAGGATGCTAACACAGAACAACTGACGGCCATTCTCAACCCACTCCACCTCACAACACAGCTGGGAAATAAGGCCTCCAGGTCACTGTGCTTGAAAATGTTGGTGAGCCCTTGAGATTTGGATGTAGGTCAGGTCAGCCCCATGACTTAATTTCCAGCCAAGGTCTGAAGGGCTGCATGTCCTAATACTGTTCCTAAATCTTATGGTAAGTCAGTAACCCCTTGCACTGACCTTGCCCACAGTCTGAGGCTGAGCTGAGCTTGGAAGTTCAATACCTTCTTAACCCACTTGAATCCAAAGAGATATGACCTCATGTCCAAATGAACAGCTCCCGCCAGCAGTGTAACATTGCCATTTTCTGTCTCCCTGCTGCTGGCACTCTCACTTGGGCCAATCCTTTGTGGTTATCTTCTAGTGCAGCCCAGGCAGGCAATCTTATTCTACATTTGTAAAGACATCCAAAACATCTGTACCTCGGCCCGAACTGGGCCACCGCGCATTCTTACTGACCAACCGTGACCATCAATTAAGCATTTTTATAATCACATCCTTCATTTTAAATCCTTGTCTTCTCCTTCCCTATCACTGGTATCTCCTCCAGTGCTTCAACCTTCTGATGTGTACCCACCTCATTTTAATCACCAAGTCATTAATAGCCAGGCCTTTAATTTTAAGGGCATGGGTTATTGAATTAACAATCTTTAAACAGTTTATTTTAATTGAAGAAAGCCCCCATTAAAGTTGAGCAATAAACTTCGATGAATACAATATGCACCTATCAGTCGTGGTGTCAGCAGTTTCCATCGTGTCTAAACCAATCACAGCGCATCAGTGATGTCAATATACCGGCAATATCAACCACACACAAACTTGAGAAAAGGAGCAGCATTTTGTGATTATTGGACACATACACAATTACTTCTTGGCAGGTGGTGAAGCCAGAGCATGTTAACAACCGTTTAACAATAGAATCATTAGAATGATTTCCCAACATGTGACTTAACACAACCTTTTACTGTTTTACTCACTACATTTCATTCACAATATTTTCTTCTACGGCCTTATAAAGGGGAACACATTTCTGTTGATAGGGTGTTGACAGGATACAGCTCAAGATGACTGAAAGGGAGACCTCAAGGGTGGAGCACAAGTGATCTGAAGATGTGATGGCGGAGAGGGCCTGAAAGAGAGGAGACCTAGTGGACTGTGTAAGGTGAACCGGGAATAAGACGAACAGCGCGGAGGGGGCAACAGTAATGATCCAGAGGACGAAGAAGGGAGAGCAGGGTGATTGGAAGTGGAGCAGGCAATGTGAGAAGGTACTGTCTGGCAACTCAGCGCAGCAGATAGGGGGAAGAATGAGCAGGTTAGGAAGGCAAAGTACGCAAATGCGTCAGGCACAAAGAAGCGCAGAGATGGCAGGACGACCCTGAGTGGATCTGGCAGATTGGCTGTGCACCTGACTAGATGTTGCTCAAGAGGACATGAAAGAGTGAAGTCAAGGTGAAGCTCAATTAGACCTTAAAGGGAGACCATAGGGTGCAGCTCAGGCAAACCACGAAGTGTGAAGGCAGAATAACCCTCAGGCAGACGAGAAGGACATATCAGGGAGCTGCTCGAGCAAACATGGAGGCATCACAGACCTCAGAAGGACCAGGTAGGGTGAGGGCATGATAGAGCAGAAAGGTTAGAGTGACTGGAAGTGAACCAGAAAATAACACATGCACAGGTACTGCAGAGTGTAGCAGAAACAATGGGGATAAACAGGATTAATATTGATAGGTACGGGGGTAGCATTGCCTTGTGGGCAATAAGGCCTGTTTCAGTGCCTCTTCCTCCTCCTTTATTTTCAGGTCTTCTGCTTCTTCAATAGGTCAGTGAGGAAAACAATCACTGTACATCACTTACCTCATAATCAATCAAGAAAATGTGCCAGAATCTATGTGCTAGCTTTCCTGGAAAAGGGTACATCATTTCCCAAAGGCAATGCATCATCACTACAAACCAGTCTATAAATCAATGGGTTGCCAAAGTGGGTGATATCGCCAAAGTGGGTGATATCGCCTCCTGGGTGGATGTTTCTAAGGGGGCAATAGAGATAAAGGGGGCTGTGGAGATGGGTGCTCGGTCACAAGAGGGACAAATAAAGGAATATGGGCTTAATTTTAAAAAATGAATTACTTATTTTAAGCATTTTATCCTCAGAACCTCATAATTGATTACAATGATCAGATAGTCACCTCATTTCTTGCTAACTCACCATTCTCTTAGACTTTGCTTGAAGCATGTTATAGTGGTTGAAAAGCAATGTAACACTTCTGTGTTTGGCATCTCATGAGGAATCTGTACTGAAGAAATCGTGTTTTTTCTGGGTCCAGACAGTGTGTTATTGCTATTCAGTGCTGTAGTACTGTTTTAGCTAGTATGAGTCCCATACTTTAATTACGCTGTGATACAATTCCTGTGAATTAGGGTACGGTGCTCAATAGGGTAAAGCTCCGAATATGCCCTTCTTGACTGAATTTCTCTAGCCCATAGCCCAAATAAGATATTGCTGCCTCACACTATGTACAATGCCTTGTAAAAATAATCAGCCCCCAACCCTTTGTTCACATAAATGAGTATTACACCCAAGGATTTGGATCAATTTAACTAAGGATTTTTATTTGTGAGTCACTTGCACCCTTTTCACAGTGGAGCCCAAAAATCAGAGAAAATTGTAAAGCATGACAAACTAAAAACTCCAAAACTGAAATGTCAGCAGTTCAGAAGAATTCATCCCCTTTCCTTAGTACTTAGTTAAACTATTTTACAACCAGTAATCTTTTTGGATAAGTCTCCAATAGCTTTCCACAAAGTGATGGAGCAAAATTTGCCCATTTCTCCTTGCAAAATTGCTCAAGCTGTGCCAGGTTAGTTGGAGAGCAGCAATGAACAGGAATCTTGAAGTCCTGCTAGAGATGTTCAATTGGGTTAAGGACAGAACTCTGACTGGGGGTCACTCAAGGACATCAGTTTTCTTCATTTGAAGCCACTTTTGGGTCATTGTCCTGCTGAAAGACTAAGCTTTCTGGCAGAGGTTAACAGGTTTTGATCCAGGATCTCTCTGTATTCAGCAGCACTCATCTTCCCATCAACCCTGCTCAGATTTTCAGTTCCTGCTGCCGCTATCATCCCCATAGAATGAAGCTATCTCCACCATACTTTACAGTAGGGATGGTGTTACCTGGCTGGTCTGCAGTATTAGATTTACGCCACACGTACTGCTTAGTGTTGAGTCCAAAAGGTACACTTTGTTCTCACTGCCAACCACAAGACCTTCTTCCACATCTTCACAGTATCTTCTCAGTGATGCTTTGTAAAGCCTACACAAGCAAGGATATGCTTTTCGTTTTAGTCAGGGTTTCTTCCTTGCCATTCTTCCATAAATACCCTTTCTGTGCAAGGCCTGGGAGATTGGGGAGCTGTGAACTTCTTCTTCAGTTGCAGCCATTGACTTCTACAGCACACTCACAGTGACTGTTGGAATCACAGTAGCCTCTCTTACACGTGCTATTCTTCTCCAGTGACTAGGTTTAGAGGGGTGGCCTGACCTAGACACTGTGGCTATAGTGTAATATTTTTTCCACTTTTTCATGATGATCTACTCTGAGCTCCAAGGTATGTTCAATGCCTTTGAAATGGTCTTGTACCCTTCATCAGATTTGTGTTTCTCCATTAACAATTTCTTGACTTGAATGCTCTTTTGTCTTCATTTTGGTTTGGTCTGTTGAAAATCTTTTATACTATTGCACTTTCCAGAAAGAGGGGGTATTTATTCTTATGAATTCATTGAAAACTTGTGATAGTTCAACTTTCTATGTAAACAAATTGGGTGAGGTAATATAGATTGTATTGCGCCTAAGGAAAGTTAGCGTCATAATTATAAAGGGAATAAATATTTTTTCAGCCTCATGATTTTGATTTTCAATTTTTACTAAATTGTTGACAAGTTTTGGACATCCTCTTTAGATCTGATATGATGCATAATGTTTTTTGTAGATTAGCTCAAAAATCCTACATCAAAAAATTTTAAATTTAGAAAATGAGACAGTAAAATGTGAAAGTAGTTATGGAGGCTGAATACTTTTTCAGGGTACTGTACCTTCAGGCAGAGAGTCAGGTGTTGCCTGAGCAATCTTTCCTCTTTAGGGATCACAGCGCTTGAGATTGGACTTAAACAATATGTGATTGACCGTGGCTGTTAATCCATAATGAAAATGGCAGTAGCAGACCAAACGAAAAAGGAGTATTGTGGAGAATCTGAAATTGGATTTGTACCAGCACCAGGCAAACAACTGCAGCTAATGTGTCTGCTGTGTGACAAATGGGGCAGTGAAACCGCCCAGGCTCCTTGAAAGTTTGAAGAGCATACAAGCTGCTAACTGAAACAAGAATTTGGCTAATTTTCAGTCACTTCATGAAAAATTTCAGAAATGGAACACACTTCAAAATATGTTCAAACACTTCACAACAAAACAGTCATGGTTTGTGTGCTTCATACAACATTACATTGCTCATTACTAAATCTGAAAGCCCCATCCAATTGGGGAAGAACTGACTCTGTCAGTAGCACGGTTATGAATAAGTCACCAGACCAAGTAATTAAAATGATTCCATTCAGCAACAACTCTGTTCAAAGATGAATAAATGAAATGTCTGAGAATGTGGAAGACACATTGTGCAACATTCTTCTGATAATAGAATTTTCTCTGCAGATGGATGAGTTAACTTTGCTAGGCAATCATTTTTTGCTTCTTGGTTATGTTTTCTTCATAAAAGATGGAAGTGTGGTTTAAGAGTTGTAATGAAAGCGGACTAGAAACAGATACAGAGTCATTATTTGTTGAGAAATTTGTCAAAGAGAAGGTCATTCCATTCAGCAACATTCTTCTTTGTGCAACAGATGTGGCACCATGAATGACAGGGCACCACTATAGGGTTATTAATTGTCCCCACATTTCTGCTCAAGTTAACTCTATTTCAGTGCAACCTTGGCAGCCACTATCTTTTCCAATTTCCAATCTTCTCTGAGTTGGAAGAGAAAGAAAGAATACCATATAATGATTTTCAAGTATTTTGTGCACACCTGTGTGAGCTGCAGAAAGAGATGGCACAGAGAGTTCAGGATCTTCTCTCAATCCAATTCCAGATTTGGTAATAAATCCATTCATGAGCACTTGTAATGAGGAATTATCAGGAAGATGGAGGAAGGACTGATCTTGCTACAAATTGACTTTGAGCTTCAAAAAATCATATCAAGACTTTTAGTTGCAGAAAGAAATCTTTGAACACTATCCTGCATTGTGGAAAAAGGTAGAGATACCCTATTGTCTTTCCAACATCAAACATAATGGAGCACAGTTTCAGTGCGGTCACCTAACTTCTTTCAAAAGAATGAAACAGACTGCAAATCACTGAACATGTGGATCTGAGTGCCCTTCTAAATGACGTTCAGCCTGATTTTGAGAAGCTGTTATCACTACACCAAGCCCATCCATCTCATTGAAAGGTGAAAAAGCAACGAAGTAGTGAATAATTGGACTACTAATAAATACTCTAAAATTGTTGAAGAAGATTGTTTTTACTGTAATTAAATAACAAAATAATTTTATTTAAATTTAAATAGATTTCAATAATTGCAATTATTTGTCACTGCTTTGAAATTGCAGTTCCTATTTTCTTTCACTGTGCATTGTTAATCAAAATTCTTCATTATGTAATGGCCAGAAAGGTAGAGGGAGGGGCTGCAGACATGGTCTCAGAGCAAACGGGGAGTAACCCAAAAGGATTGGGAAGAACTGTTAATAATAAAAATGTTCCAATAAAGCAACTGACATAACTTGTGTTGTGTCAGAAATGCTTCACTCACCACGTGAACTGTTTAGGAAAGCTATGAAACAAGTATGGGTGAACACTGTCTACAATGCAATCTTTTAATAAATACTACAGTGCTTCTTCACATTTCAATGCTATACCAATAAGACCAATGTAAGAAAATCTTCTCACAGAATACTCTCAGAGGCTCTGGCAGAGATTGCTCAAGCTATTAGTGTGCCAGTAACCCAGGTTCAATTCTGCCATTGACTGCAAGGAATTTGTATGTTCTCCCCGTTTCTGCGTGGGTTTCCTGTGAGTGCTCCAGTTTCCTCCCACATCCCAAAGATGTACAGGTTAACAGGTTAATTAGTTACATGGGTGTAACTGGAAGGCATAGGATCATTGAGTGGGAAGGGCCTGTTACCTCGCTGTATCGCTTAACAAGTAAATGTCTTATTTGTTCATATTTTCTTAGTGACCTTACAGTATGAGTGAGATTGCTTTAAGATCAAGATTACTTCCATGAAATGCTTGGTTGACACTGCAGTGCACCTACCTTGTTATTGGGCCTCATATTCAACATCCACAAGACAAAGGTCCTCTGCTGACTTAGCCAGTTTGCACAATACTATACACCAGTGTAGTATATAGTCAACTAAGAAAAAAGGTACCTGAAGATCAAATCTCAGGCATGACAGAAAACTTGTGGTCTACCAGGCTGCAGAGATCCATGTCCTCCTAGATGTCTCTGGAATAACCTACAGCAAGCATGTCAAGGAACTGGAAAGACACCGCCAATACCTTCTTTGCCAAATCCACAAATTCACAATGGAATGCTGGGAATACTAATAATTCCCAGGCCATCCTCCCCAGTACTGTGGCCTTGAAAACACTCAGTTGTGTTGGGCAGGCCGAGTCATTCACGTGCCCAGCATACGGCTCCTGAAGCAAGTCAAGTCAAGTTGAGCTTATTCTCAAGTGCCTAAGGTATGGGGAGGGAACTTGCTTACAGCAGGTATTTAGGTACTGACAGCACAGAGAACACAAATCATGCATAAATTACACAAGACTGAGACGTAAGAGATAAATAAGCTGTTGCAATACAAGAACTTAAGAGGCCGAGGAGGCAAGTCCACAATAGTGCAAGGGTGGTTTGTTGTGTTCCATTGTTGAGGTAGGGTTAGGATTCTGCAGGTCAGTTCTAAAACCTGATGGCTGTGGGAAAGAACAGACTATTTCATCATTCATCACAGCAAGAAAATGCCAGATAGACAAAGGAAAGGGTTCATGGATGTGTTCAAAGCCTCCTTGAAGAAATGGAATATAGTCACTGAATTAGAGTAATAGAGTTGTACAAAACAGGTGCAGGTCCTTTGGGATACCATGGTCAAGCCTTCCTTTCATCCCCTCTACACTCATCCCATTTGTCCACTGTATCCTTCTTTGACTTCTGGGAATTCCAGCCCAAACAGAAGGAGCTTTCAAAATGGTATCAAAGACCTCATGCCCATGAACTGAGAACATGTAGAACAAAAGGCAGAAGGAATGCATCTCTTCACAATGAATCCACCCCACCAGACATCTCCTGCCTTATATTCTTCTCAACGGCCTTAACAGTGGCCTCTGAACCCACAGAATGGAGTGGATAAAGTTATCCTTGACCACTAATGTCTGCCTAAGAAGAGTAAAAGATCTTCCTAGAGGGAAGTGTTTCACTGTTGGAAATCATTTTTCCTTCAGAGGAAACTTTAAGTCTGTCTTTTCAGTTCAAAGATCCCATGACATAATTTCAGTGATGAGACAGATGGTTATTCTCACCACGAACATTTACCTTTCATACAAAATACCACAAAAGAATATCAGGGGTTAATATATAACGTTTGCTATAAAGATGACACCATTGAGCGCGTGTTCAGAGCCATCTACCAGCTTGCTGCTGCTCTAGGGAGTAGTCTGTGTGTGATGGTCTTCCTTTCCCTCTCCCTCTTACTCTCTCCCCCTTGCTCACTGCTTCCGAGGAAAGGCTCCTGTGTTGGAATGATCTCCCTCACCCCTGATGCTTCTGGAGGATGGTACCGAAATTCTGGGTCTACAGTCTGTGGACTGGACTGTGGTTCGATTGGACTCATTCAATTTTGTGCTTTAATACTCTATGTTATCATCCATTCTTCTTGTTGCTTTTTGCACGTGGGGGCTGATGTTCTTGTTCCCTTTCGTGCAATTTGCTTTTATGTCATGTTGGGGGGTGGAATTGATATTTTTCTTGGTACGGGTTCCAAGGTTTTCTCTGTTTTCTGGCTGCCTGGAGCAGAAGAAATCAGGATTGTATATTGCATACATACTTTGATAATAAATGTACTTTGAACTTTGTTTATGAGGTAAATTTGGATGCTGCATTTGCTAAGAAATAGCAATGACAACATTTTGACAAGAATAGATTGACAATAAAATATTTTGGCACATCAAATAATGCACATTAAAGACAAAATAAATGCAAGAGCTTTATTACTAGATGAAAGAACTAGTGATATAATGAATAATTCTTTAAAAAAGTAAATTCTTAAGTAATAACAATATAAATATATAATGATTCCTGTTTATAAAGCTCTTCATTGAATATTGATATTTGAATTCTCTAGCAGTTTCTACATACCTCTGTAGCAAACTGTTGCAAGCCACCTATGTTAATAGCTCCTTCTTCAGTTGCATGTAAATTGCATCCTCCCACGCAGAGGTCTGATGTTGGACATACCATCCCACAAGTTAGACCAAGGGGATTGTCAGACAGAATGGCTTTGGCAGCACCATAGTAATTCTGTCAACCAATTAAAAAAAGACTCAGAAATAGTGCACAACATATTAAGAGTTCCTTATTTCACACTAACTAAACCTTATTAGCGTGCTGTTTATTAACAGTGAAGAGATTTCAAAACAGAAAAATCAATGCTTTAGAGCAACAAAAACTAATTCAGGTGGCCGTGCAGAAGGCTATTCAAGAACAGAAGTTAGACTATAGGAAAGGATTCTGAATGTGCTCAAATTTATAGAAGGAGAGAGATGATGGGCTAGTTAGGAGATCAAGGGAATGAATAATCTACTTCTACTGCAATGAATTATGAGGGGTACAAATAGGGTAAATGAAGTAGGCTTTTTCCACTAAGGTTGTGAGGGTCTACAACCTGAGGTCATAGGCTAAGGGTGAAAGGTGAAATGTTTAAAGGGAACATGAAGGGAAACTTCTTCACTCAAAGGGTTGTGAGAGTGTGGAATGAGATGCCAGCAGAAATGGGGCATGCAAGCTCAATTTCAATGTTTAGGAGAAGTTTATATAGGTAGATGGATAGTAGGGTAGGGGTATGGACAGCTATGGTCCCGGTCCAGGTCGATGGGAGTAGGCAGTTTAAATGGTTTGGTATGGAACAAGTGGGCCGAAGGGCCTGTTTCTGTACAGTACTGTTCTATGACTCTATGACTCTTCAAAAGCCCTGATGAGTTAGCAACAGGTGGAGTGAGACGGGGCAGCGATGAGTAATAATACAACATATCTCGGTGATAAAGTGGATGTGGTGTGTAAAGCTAATCTCATATTCAGATAATAAGGCAGCAAACAGTCTGGTTCAACTGCCAACAGCAGTCAAGGAAAATGGTGAAGCTTGTGACCAAGGGGTGGGTTCTGTGTTAGGGTTTGGAATCAACAAGTTTGGTCCTCTCAGTGTTTAATTACTGTGCCTTATCCAGCACCAGATATCAGGCAAGCAGCCTGGTGTTATCGAGAGTATAAGAGAGGTTGTTCAACGAAGTTGGCTGTGCTGCTGCACTCACTGAATCCGATCAGTTAAGACATTTGAGCTGCTGAAGAAAGAGAGATGAAACGAGATGGGCATCTTTGTGAAACTGCTCCCACTTCTCTTGATTGATTGGAGTTCAGCCTCCCACACTTTCAAAAGTATGTTGAATGCTGGCTGCACTGTGGTGGGCACTAAAATCGTGGGTTTCCGTCAAGCCCCTCAACCATCAGGCTCCAAAGGGATAATTTCACTTGCTCCATCTCTGACTGTTCCCACAACCTATGGACTCGCTATCAAGAACTCTTCATCTCGTGTTCTCAATATTTATCACTTATTTACTTCTTCTTATTAGTATTACTTTTTTTCTTTCATTTTGTATTTGCACAGTTTGCTGTCTTTTGCACATTGGTTGCCTGCCCTCTTGGCATGGTCTTTCATTGACTCTGTTATGGTTATTGACTTTATTGAGTATGCATGCAAGAATGTGAATCTCAGGGTTGTACGAAAATGGTGACATATGTGTACTTTGATATACATTTACTTTGGACATTGATGTCTGCGTGAGGAACTCACAACTGCTGTGTCATTGTTAGTAGGAGGTACCAAGTAATCTTGCTGGGGTAGCCACAAGATGGATAAAAGTCTGCCATGGAGGTGAGGGAAAACACAGGAAGGGGTAATTGGTAAACTCGTGTGCATAGGTACTTTCATTTCAAATCACTTGCCCCAATTGAGTGCCATGCTGTGTGGAATGGCACAATAAAGGAGGCAGATCATGCAGCATGGGGCTCAAATGCTATATGAATTCATGGGTTGCAGACAGAGAAGCAAGAGCCAGCGATGAAATCTCCATTACCCTGAACACTGAAAACTGAGGCAGGAAGAACGATATGTGGATAAGTGCAGAAACAGGCCATTTGGCCTGACTGGACCATGCTGAACAAGATGCACTAGTCCCATTTCCCAGTGTTCGGCCTTTCCAAACCCTTCTAATCAATGTACTGTAGCTGTCCAGCTGTCTTTTCAAAATTGGTATTACACCTACTTTAATCACTTCCTCGGGTTACTGATTCCACAAAGATACCACCCTTTGTGTAAAAAAATCTGCCCCTCAACTTCCTAGCAAATCTTTCCTCTCTCACATTAAACCCATGACCACTACTTCTAATACCCCAATGCTGAGAAAAAGACTTGGGTACATTCACCCCATCTATGCCTCTCATGATTTTATATACCTTTCCGTCTCCTACTCCCTAAGGAATAAAGCACTAGCCTGTCTAACCTCTCTCTATAACTCAGTGCCTTAAGTACTGGCAACATCTTTGTAAATCGTTTTTGTACTCTCTCCAGTTTAACAACATCTCTCCTATAGCAAGGCGACAAAAATCAAATACAATATTCCAAGTGCAACCTCCCCAGTATCCTACACAACCTCACCGTTACCTCCAAATTTTTATACTCAATATCCCAACTTATGAAGGTCAGCATTCCTAAAGCCTTCTTCACCACCATTTCTACCTGTGATTCCACTTGCAGGGAACAGCCACTTCGACTCCATGGTCCCTTTGTCCTACAACACTCCCCAGGTCCTGCCATTCACTGAGGAAGTCCTACCTGGATTTGATTTTCAATGATGTTATGCCTCATACTTATCCGAATTAAACTCCACTTGCCATTTCTCAGCCTACTTAACTCAGCTCATCAAGATGCTCCTGTAATTTTTGATAACCTTCTTCATCTATACCACGTACATTAGTGTGGTCTGTAGATTTACTCACCGTACATTGTACATTTTTATCCAAATCATTGATAATAGATGACAAACAACGATAAACTCAGAACCTGGCGCTGCAACACACACCTCGTCTATATCATGGATGTTTTAATTGAAATGTTATTGATAATCACTGCATTCTTTGTTTTTTATAGGTGTACAAACAAGATAAGTTGCACCTAAATGCTCCAACTTAGGCCATTAATAATGGAAATGAGCACTGCATCACCTCTGATATCATTTGATGCATGACTGATGCCATGAATGCATCAGCCATGCTAAGACTGTTGGAGCAATAATTCGATGTGTTCAGTTTCACTCAGAAATGGTCTTACCTATAGCATAACTTGGGGAAATATGCGTTAGTCTGCAACTAGTGCACAAAAACACATGCAAATCATGTAAAATACACAAAATGCTGGAGAAACTCATCAGATCAGGCAGCATCTATGAAGAGGAATAAAGAGCCAATAATTTGGGCTAAGACCCTTTATCAGGACTCCTGATGACTGATCTTCACATTCTGATGAAGGGTCTCAGCCAGAAACATCAGCTCTTTATTCCTATCTATAAATGCTGTGTATATATTTTATAAGTGTTACTCTGGATTTCCGGTATCTTCAGAATCAGTTATGCTTATGATATGCAAGTGGATTAGTTCTAATCTCGTGTTTTATTGTTGCTTCTATTGGTTAAGATACCAGTTATTTTGAAAGAATTTGCTCTGATTTAAATTAGAACAAACTGAATTAAAGAAAATACATATATTAGATTGTTATCCCTAGTGGATTCCTGTGTGTTTTGTTTTATCAGCTTGCTCTTTTGGACAAATAAATAGTACATTCAGCATTTCTGATGTAAATGAAGGATCATTTCTGGTTAGATTTTCAACCAGAAGCAAATTCCTTAATGCCACAAAGCTCGCAGGTCAATGGGAGCTGCGCACATCTTGAGAAAAATTTTCAATCCTCAACAGAACAGAAATAAAATGGATGTGTTTGACCTGAGGTTTACCACCCCATTACTAATCCCATGGCATCCAAAAGTCAACCTCTTGAACTGGTTAGGTTCTTGCGGCTTTGCTTCAGGAATTTAATTTTGGTAAGCTTTACTTCACATCATTTATCCTTAAATGCCAGTCATTTCCTACCTTGTTTGCAATGCTGGTGATAAATGACTTTATGTCCAGATTAGTTGGACAGCTCTTCTGACAAGGAGCGTCAGCACACTTCAGGCATCTGGAAGGCAAAGCAATCTGGTCAAGAAACATCAATTACAAAAAATTGTTTGAGTCCAGCTGAGATAAAAAATGACTCCTCCCACCAAATGAACAAGACGAAGAAGTGAATTCACATTTCTGTGAAGCATGAAAAATTCCCAACAGACAACAAATTTCACCTTGGCCTAAAACCAGCTACATCTGTATCCATAACATGTAGCAACAAGAAAACAGCTCCTAGGAGCAAATCAAGAGAATATTATTTCAATCTTGTATGTGTAAAACCGAAACACATTATCAAAAACAATTCCAATAAATAATGTGACCAATATATCAGATCAAAGCATGTAGAATAATTTGATTTCATTATACTTGTGTAATAAAGCATTTAAAAAATCAAATGTAAAAGCCCAGAATATTTTGATAAGTCATGGGCAATAATTTGACAAATATTATGGCTTAGTTTACAACAAACCACCTTTTTGCGAATTATACTCAAATACTGAGGAACCAGTGAAATGTAGCTGGATAGCAACATAAGCAATAATGGCTCTAAACTTATGACCCTAACCATCAAGCACCCATTTACATTAATATAAAACTAAACCAATTTGCCAATGACACAATGATTTATGGCAGAATCTCAGATGGTGACGAGGTGTACAAGAGTGAAATAGTATGGATGGTTGAGTGGTATCACAACATTAACAGTTCATTCAAGTCAGTAAAACCAATGAACTGTGGACTTTAGGATGAGGAAGTCGAGTGAACACACACCAGTTCGCATTGAGAGGTCAGCAATGGAAAGGGTGAGCAGTTTCAAGCTCCTGGGTGTCAACATCTCTGAAGTTCTATCCTGAGCCCAATATAATGATGCAATTATGCAGGAGGCTCTTCCCGATGCTATACTTTATCAGGGGTTTGAGGAGATTTGGTACGTCAACAAAGACATGAGCAAATTTCTACAGATGGGAGTAGAGAGCATTCTGACAGGTTACATCACCATGTGCTATGGAGGAACCAATGCACAGGATTGGATAAAGCTGCAGAGGCTTACAAACTCAGCCAGCTCCATCATGGCCACTAGCCCCCCCAGCAACAAGAACAGATTATCTCAAGAAGATGTCATCCATCATTAAGGAACTCCATTAACCAGGACATGCTCTCTTCTTATTACTACCATCAGAGAGGAGGTAAATGAACCTGAAGCGACACACTCAATGTTTCTTCACCTTCACTATCAGATTACTTAACAAAGAATAAACCAACCCATGAACACTTACTCACTATTTTTGCTCTCTGTTGCACTATTTATTATACATATACAGTGGCATGCAAAAGTTTGGGCGTCCCTGGTCAAAATTTCTGTTACTGTGAATAGTTAAGTGAGTAGAAGATGAACTGATCTCCAAAAGTCATAAAGTTAAAGATGAAACATTCTTTTCAACATTTTATGGAATTATTATTATTTTTGTTTTGTACAATTTTAGACTGGAAAAAAAAGTAAAGGAGCACCATGAAAAAGTTTGGGCTCCCAACAGATTTGAGCTCTCAGATAACATTTACCAAGGTCTCAGACCTTAATTAGCTTGTTAGGACTATAGCTTGTTCACAGTCATCATTAGGAATGGCCAGGTGATGCAAATTTCAAAGCTTTATAAATACCCTGACTCCTCAAACCTTGTCCCAACAATCAGCAGCCATGGGCTCCTCGAAGCAGCTGCCTAGCACTCTGAAAATTAAAATAAATGATGCCCACAAAGCAGGAGAAGGCTAAAAGAAGATAGCAAAGCATTTTCAGGTAGCCGTTTCCTCAGTCTGTAATGTAATTAAGAACTAGAAGTTAACAGGAACGGTGGAGGTCAAGTTGAGGTCTGGAAGACCAAGAAAACTTTCTGAGAAAACTGCTCATAGGATTGCTAGAAAGGCAAATCAAACCCCCGTTTGTCTGCAAAAGACCTTCAAGAAGATTTAGCAGATTCTGGAGTGGTGGTGCACTGTTCTACTGTGCAGCGACACCTGCACAAATATGACCTTCATGGAAGAGTCATCAGAAGAAAACCTTTCCTGCGTTCTAACCACAAAATTCAGCATCAGAAGTTTGCAAAGGAACATCTAAAGAAGCCTGATGCATTTAGGAAACAAGTCCTGTGGACTGATGAAGTTAAAATAGAGCTTTTTGGCCGCAATGAGCAAAGGTACTGTATGTTTGGAGAAAAAAAGAGTGCAGAATTTCATGAAAAAAACACCTCTCCAATTGTTAAGCACGGGGGTGGATCGATCATGCTTTGGGCTTGTGTTGCAGCCAGTGGCACGGGAACATTTCACTGGTAGAGGGAAGAATGAATTCAATTAAATACCAGCAAATTCTGGAAGCAAACATCACTAGTACTACGTCGACTCAGGCCTAGGGGGCCCGGCGTCGGGCAAAGGCAAAAGGCAAACATCACACCGTTTGTTTAAAAAAAAAGCTGAAGATGAAAAGAGGATGGCTTCTACAACAGGATAATGATCCTAAACACACCTCAAAATCCACAATGGACTACCTCAAGAGGTGCAAGCTGAAGGTTTTGCCATGGCCCTCACAGTCCCCCGACCTAAACATCATCGAAAATCTGTGGATTAGACCTCAAAAGAGCAGTGCATGCAAGCTGGCCGAAGGATCTCACAGAACTAGATGCCTTTTGCAAGGAAGAATGGGCAAAATTCCTCCAAACAAGAACTGAAAGAATCTTAGCTGGCTACAGAAAGCGTTTACAAGCTGTGATACTTGCCACAGGGGTTGTTACTAAGTACAGACAATGCAGGGTGCGCAAACTTTTGCTTCGGGCCCTTTTCCTATTTTGTCATTTTGAAACTGTAGAAGATGGAAATAAAAAAGTAATCTTGCTTAAAATATTAAAGAAATGTGTCGTCTTTACCTATATGCCTTTTGGAAATCTGTAGCCTAAGAAATTTGCACAGTACTATAGTTATTTTATGTATTGCACAGTATTGCAAAACAAATGTCATGGTATATGTGAGTGATGATAAACCTGATTCTGATATGGGTCTATATTATGGATTGGAAGTAGGAAGGGGGCAGGGACAGGGGAATCATAGTTGGAAAAAGGGGGAAAGGAGAGGGATACACCAGAACGACATTCCGTAATGATCAATAACCCAAGTGTTTGAAATCAAATAACCTTGCCTGGTGTTTCAGGGCAGGACGTGTCTGCACCCGCTCTATCTCCACACCCCTAGCACCCCTTCTCTGCCACCTGTCTCACACCCCTTTCGCTGTGCTCCACCCTCATCATTTCCAATATCCTTTGCTCCCACTGGATTTACGAACTCGCTCTCCACTTCATGTTGACAAATACGGTACTGTGCAAAAGTCTTAGGCACCCTAGCTATATATATGTGCCTAAGACTTTTGGACTGTATGTATATACAATATAATGTGTAATGTTCAGTATTTTTATGTATTGCACTGTATGCTGCCAGAAAACAATAAATTTCATGACACGTTAGTGACTCGTAGCCTGATACTGATTCCTTAATTTGTTCACCATCTCATCAACTTCCTCCAGATTCATCCTTAAAAAGGGAAACTCACGTGTGTGCCAAGCAACACATTATTTTTGGGATGCAGGATATAACTGGAGCTTCCATGAACTCTATCACCGGCTGAACGTGCAAACTCCACACAGGGAGCATTGAAGATCAGGACTGAACCCAGGTTGCTGGTGTTGTGAAACAGCAGCTCCTGTGGATATTACACTATGCCACCAATTAGGTGCAGAATATTTTTCCTGAGGTCTTGCAAATTTTACATCCAAATCTGATTACAGTTAGGCATTGTACCAATGCACTTAAGCTACCAACCACCTAATCTTTGTCAATCTCCACCAAAATATGACATTATAATCAACTTGTATGACTGACTTCCTGTAAACTTTCAGGGAACCATTTCCTGGTTTGGTAAGTTAATGATTCAAGGTTCAAGTTCTAGTTCTTCCAATATACATTTAAAATTTACTCAGACTGGCCACATAAAATATTGATTATGCTTTCAGATCTAATCATGTTATTTTGACTTGGTTTAAATCATTGAATCATAGAACTGTCACAGTACAGTTTATGAGAGTTTCTATTCAATCGCATTTTTACACTCTTTCTCCCTGCTCCTTCAAATTTGTATCCCTCAGAGCAGTTCAATTCTCTTTCGAGAGTCCTGATTGACTCTTCTTTCCCCAACTCTCCTGAGAGTGAATTTCATATCACTAAAATTCTCTCTGTATAAACTATTTTCTTTTCATGTCCACAGTATCCATTTCTTTTGAATGGTGCCCGGTCCTTCTCCTATCATAGAACGTAAAACAGTACAGCATAGGAACATGCCCTTTAGCCGAAAGTAAGATATAGAGATAGGAACAGAATTAGGCCATTTGCCCCATCTGCTCTGCCCTGCCATTTCATCATAGCTGATCCGATTTTCCTCTCAGCCCCAATCTCCTGCCTTCCCTCCTTAACTCTTCATGCCCTGTATAATCAAGAATCTATTAAGCTCTGCCTTAAATATACCCAAACACTTGGCCTCCATAGCCACTTTTGGCAATGAGTTCCACAGATTCACCACTCTGGCTAAAAACAACTGTGTCATACATAATTCTGAATTAAACTAAATCCCTTCTGCCCGTACATGATCTGTAAGCATCTATTTCCTGCATATTTATGTGTCTATCTAACAATAACAACTGTTGATTCTGCTTCCACCACTACTATTCCAGGTCTGTGTAGAAATGAATGGGAAGCGTTTCCTACTTTTTAAGCACATCAAAATCTGTTATGATATTGTGCACTTTGATCAATCTCCTCTCATCCTTCTTTGCGCAAAGGTAAACAATCTCCAGATCTTCTTGCCTAATTTTGTTCATTCATTCAGCTCTGGAATCATTCCATTCATTTGTCCAGCCCCTCTCTAGGACATCCATATCTTTTTAATGGTGGCACAACCAGTGACTCATTGAGCTTAAATCTAATTTCTCTGCTTTTGTACATAGGCACTCATCTCTGTATAACAGTTTATGAGTTTGTCTCATAAAATCAAATCATGAATAGTTGGTCTGCATATTCAGCCAGCAAATTGTAAATGGCATGAGGATTACAAAAGTATGTTCGTGGACACATAGACGCTCGGAAGCCAGTTTAGTGAATACGTATGGAAGCTGATCCAGGTGAATTTCAACGAGAAATAAGTGAATGATCTGATTCAGAAAATCCTGTCATTGCACCATGCCATCCAAAGCGAAACCTATGCATTTCCAGCATTTTCTGGAAACTTCAGGAACCCTTTTATGCCGTGTAAAGAACATTTGCTAGATATTTTTGTCAATAGGGCTTTGTCGACACTTTTCACTGCTTTGGTAAAGCAGCCAGCGTAATCAAAGACCCAACAACTCCGGACAAGCTCTCTCCCTCCCCCCACCTCCTGTCAGGCAGAAGATGCAAAAGCCTGAAAGTATGTCTCACCAGGCATAAGGACAGCTTTGACCCTGCTGTTACAAATCCATTGAATGGTCCCCTAGGCTCTTGACCTCACAGTCTACCTTGTTATGCCCTTCCATCTTATTATCTATCTGCACAGCACTTTCTTTGTAATGGTAACACTTTATTCTGCTTTCTATTTTTGCTTTTCCTTGTACTATCTCAATGCAATGATGCGATGAAACAATTTGTACGCACGACATTCAAAACAAAATTTTTCACTGAATCTCAGAACGTGACAATAAACCAACTTACCGAAGATTAAATCAAGAAGTTTTGAATCAGTGCTTAATATACAGTACATTCTCCACCAAAAGTGCATTATTATAGCAAAGCTTTAAACATTATTTTGAATTTTTATTATATTTTAGGACTTTGTTTTTCCCAGAAAACTGGAATTGCTTGCTGTAAAAAAAAACAAATTCTGAAACAACAGGTTGCCAGATTGCTGGGAATGAAACCTCATTTTAAGGCAGAGGTTCCCCTTCATTTGTCATGCTCCATGACAGAGATTTCTTTACTCCTCCTTTCATTTTCCATATAAGATAAAAAAAAAGTGAATTAAAATTATTTATTCTTATAATTGCAACTCACCCTTCTAAACTTACAATGCCTCCCCATTGAATTATAGCCTGCCTCTGCAGTTTTATATTATAATGACTGTTCTATATACGTAGAAAGATAAGCATTATCTAACTGAACTGAACAAAAAGATTGACAGTTTGGCAACTTCCTCTGATGGGTAGAATTAAAAGCAGGGGAACATTAACTTAAAATTCAATCTAGGTTATTTAGGAGTGAAGTTGGGGAACAGTTTCCCCAAATGATAGAGTGGAACTCTAGAACTTTTTCATTAAGGAATTCAGAAATTGAAATTTTCAAGAAAGATATCATTACAAGGCATTGGGTGATACAGACTATGGGCAGATAAATGGAATTAAATGTTAAACCACCCATGAACCAACTCAAAGGCAGAAGACGCTTGAGGTTAGTGAGTTTCTTCTGTTCATTGCACATTACTATAATGTGCTACAGAGATGTAACAAGGTCCTGCAGAATTCAAACACCCAGCAGCTATCAACATATGAATTCAGAACACTGTTCATTCAACCATAAGAGAGATTTTTGCCCACACTATTTTCCATAATAGCACTGATTTATTCACTGGTAGTAACACACACTTGTGCAGAAATTCATCTCCCCTTAGTAGCATGAAATGTGGGACAATGCACTCGAACTGCAAGATCATTCCACTGAATTTCTAGGCAAATATTCCTCAAGATGATATGCATACTAATTTCAATAATGACATATTAAACAAGTTCAAATTTAGTCTGCTGGTATGAATGTGGCATTTATGCCTAATAAATATTCAGACTTTGAAGCACGACTAGTTAATTGGATTTTCTTTCTCAGTAGCACAATTGGTGTTTGTAATTAATATGTTAGAATTTTGTGCACTGCTATTAATATTTCCCAAACAAAATGAGCGCCTGAGTGAAATGTCACTCTGTGTAGATGGGTCAGGATCTTCTGTTCTCTAGGAGAAAAGAACAGTGATGATGAGGGGATCATTTGCTGCAAAGGAACAAATATTATTGGACAGAGACAGCGGGTTTTATCAAGGGGAAAATCGGTGATACAACTCCCCTGAATTGTTTGCTAAAATGGCAGCGAGCTTATTGCATAAATTGATGGGCTATTTATGCTAGTTCATCACGAGCCAAGAAAAAAACAGCCTCCCATCCTCAACCAGTTATGTTTGGCAGAACATTCTAACTCAGGAAGAGCATTTTTTAAAGGGAAGAGTCTCTGCTGACCTGGTTTAATTCCATCTATAATTTTATCTGATTGTGAACCTTTTTGATACCAAGCTCCAAGATGCCCAGTTACCTGCACATTCGCAGCTGTGTAAAACAAAGGCAAGGGAGAAAGTCTAACATAAGACAAAGAAGCAGAATTTGGTCCTTTGAGCCTGCTCCACAATGATGTGTGTTCTGACAAAGTACGATTTTACTGTATTCACTTCGCAGTTCATATGACTTTGCAGTCAACCATATTCATGTCAAATAATTCTGTAAAAGTCATGATGGTAACATGTTTACATACACTTCACTCAAGACCAAAGCATAATTATATA
Organism: Hemitrygon akajei; assembly: GCF_048418815.1. Taxonomy (NCBI): domain Eukaryota; kingdom Metazoa; phylum Chordata; class Chondrichthyes; order Myliobatiformes; family Dasyatidae; genus Hemitrygon; species Hemitrygon akajei. The sequence continues at coordinate 25,409,068 of NC_133135.1, forward strand.
AACTACCAGAAACCTTTGTCTAAATACTTTGTTTGAATTGGTCAATGGTGATTCTCAATGCCATCATCAGAACATCAACCCTCTTCAAGGTGCAAGATGATTACTTCCTTCGCAATTTCTGTGAGTTCTGAGGTGGTGGAGGAGACCAATAAGTGTACTGGCACTGCCATTAGCTAATCATTATCACATGTACTGAGATAAGATAAGATTAGCTTTATTTGCTACTTGTGCATCGAACCATACAATGGAATCTGATGCTTGTGGCAACAGTGCAAGGACCGTGCTGGGGATAGCCCACACGTGTCACTGTGCTTCTGGTGCCAGCGTAGCATGCCCACAACTTACTAACCCTAAGCTGTATGTCACTGGAATGTGGAAGGAAAGCGGAGCACCCAGAAGAAACCCCAGCGGTCATGGGGAAAACATACAAAGGAATGTAGAGGGACCTTCTGATCCCTGGCACTGTAAAGCATTGCAGTAGCCATTAAGCTACCCCGCTGCCCTTGTGAAAAGCTTTTCTTTTGTGTTGCATCCAGACAGTTTACGCCACACATAATCACAACAAGGAAATAAAAAGAAAGAGCTCCAGAGAAAGTGCACTGCAAGTGGAAAAATGAAGTGCAAGGGACACGAGAATGTAGATTGGGAGATCAGGAGATCAAGAGTCCATTCTTTAGCAGATGAGGGGTCAGTTCAAGGGCAAACAAGAGAAAGCCTGCAGATGCCAGAAATCAGTCCTGATGAAGTGTCTCAGCCTGAAATGTTGACTGTACTCTTTCCACAGACGCTGCCTGGCCTGCTGAGTCCCTCCAGCATTCAATCCAAGAGTATGATAACAGCGAGGCAAAGCTGCCTTTGAGTCTGGCAGTTCTACCAGAGGCTTCACGGTGGCACAGATCCAGGAAACTGTGATTGATCCTGAGCACACGTGCAGTTTACAAGGATTAGTACATTCTCTTCAAGACTGTGTAAGTGTCTGCTGCATGGGCCAGTTTATTCCCACGTCCAAAAGAGGTGAACTGCATATCACCCCTTGGTTTAGGAAAGTGCCACCACACAATAAAAAACAAAGGGAAGTGAGTAGAGACAGTAAACTGAGCAATGTATTCTCTCAACTCACTTTCCTTCTCTGTGTTTTCATATAGCTGCGCAGCAAACTCTAGAGAGAACAAAGTGCACAGGAGATTGCTCTGGTCAAAAAGGTTTTATGGGGTGAGTGGATGGCGTGGATTTTTACTTGACAAAGAGTGCCAGGGGTTTCAAGTACACTTTAGATGCTCTTCCGTTTTGAGTGGCCACAAGGAATAGATTTGCAGAAGCTGGTGAGAATCTCACATTTTAGCCCAGGATTCATTCACAAGATCTTTGAATTATTTTCTCTGGCCACCCGGTAAGCCAATCCTTTGCCATGATCAAGCTCAGAGTAGAGTGACTTCCTGAAGCTTTTTGAACGTCTGATGTTGGGCATGCAGACATTGTAGTTCATCTATTTGAATCAGCTGAGGGCAATTTGAAGATGGGAGACGATGCTGATACTGCGTCACTTAACCAGCCAGTGGAATTGGAGGATTTTGCAAAGAAAATATCATCAACTTGTGAACCATAAGAATGCTCCCATTTACAAATGGAGTTTTCAAGGGAACAGACACCCAAGTTAAAAAAAAAATACTCAATTCTTATTTCATTAATATTGGTTCATTAATATTAATACCCTTGGGTTAGGGTATCCAAGGAGGGCTAGCATCTCTGGTGAATGGATTTGCTATGTCCATTCTGGGGCAGCTTACTCATCTTTGGTCCCCACCGGACACTCAGCGCTCACCTGCGGCTCAAAGTAGCTGTTCGCATGTGACAGCAGTGACACTCTGGTGCACTGCTTCGATAGGCAGGCTAAACCAGATGAAGCCAGTTGGCAGACTTCACACTCCAGTGAGAGAGAGACATGTCTGTCTAGTGGCTGGGCGGATGGGATCAACAGTGAGATCCAATAGCTTTTCCCCTTTAATAAACTATCCTGCTTACAGGTTTCCTGTCATCATAGATGGACAACCAACTGCACTGATGTATAAACCATGCCAATCTGCAAAAAGCTTTAGAATTTATTACATGTCACAACATATGTTAAAAAATAGAACCTAGAACAGTACAGCACAGGAACAGGCCATTCAGCCCACAATGATGTGTTGAATCTGCTAAAAAGCAAATCAGAAACACCCAAACACTGATCCCTCCAACCTGCACAATGTCCATATCCTTCCAACTTTCTTACATCCATGTACCTATCCAAACATCTCTTAAAAGCCTCTAATGTATTTGTCTCTATCATACCAGGCAGTGCATTCCAGGAATCTATGAATCTCTGAGTAAAATAATTACCCCTCATATCCCCCTTGAACCTACCCCCTCTCACCTTCAATGTAAGCCCTCTGGCATTAGATGCTCCATCCGTCCACACTATCTCTGACTCTCATAATCTTGCAATTGCCGGCGGTTGGTAAGAGTGGGCTCCATCACCTCCAACCCTCTGACTCTCAACACAGGAGTCCCTCAGGGCTGCGTACTGAGTCCCCTCCTTTACTCCCTATATACCCATTGTATCGCCACCCACAGCTCCAATCTGCTAATTAAATTTGCTGATGACACTACATTGATTGGCCTTATCTCAAACAATAATGAGGTGGCCTACAGGGAAGAAGTCATCGCCCTGACACAGTGGTGTCAAGAAAACAACCTCTCCCTCAATGTCGCAAAAACAAAGGATCTGGTTGTGGATCACAGGAGGAATGGAGATGGGCTAACCCCTATTGACGTCAATGGATCTGGGGTTGAGAGGGTAAGTAGCTTTAAGCTCCTTGGCATCCACATCACTGAGGACCTCACGTTGTCTATACACACCAGCTGTGTAGTGAAAAAGGTGTAACAGTGCCTCTTTCACCTCAGACAGTTGAGGAAGTTTGGTATGGGCCCTAAAATCCTAAGAAATTTCTACAGGGGTATAATTGTGAGCATCCTGACTGGCTGCATCACTGCCTGGTAAGGGAACTGTACCCCCCTTAATCACAGGAATCTGCAGAGAGTGGTGCAGGCAGCCTAGTGCATCTGTAGTTGTGAACTTCCCATGATTCAGGACATTTACAAGGACAGGTGTGTAAAAAGGGCCCACAGGATCATTGGGAACCCCACTCACCCCAACCACAATCTATTCCAGCTGCTACCATCCGGGAAGCGGTACCGCAGCATAAAAGCCAGGAGCAACAGGCTCCGGGACAGCTTTTTCCACCAGGCCGTTAGACTAATTAACTCACGCTGATTTGAGTGTATTCTATGTTACATTGACAGTTCGATTTACTATAAATTATTATAAATTACAATAATTGCACATTTAGATGGAAATTTAACATAAAGATTTTTACTCCTCATGTATGTGAAGGAAGGATCTAAGAAATAAAGTCAATTCAATTCAATTAAACTTCTATCAGATCTCCCCTCAGCTTCCGATACTCCAAGTTTAACCTCACTTGCTCTCTGTAAAACAAATTAACTTTTTCCGCCAATGATACTGCTCAAGACAAAGTAAATGGGAATATAGAAGATAAATATTCTAGTAAGTTTTCAGTTGCTCCAGGATATTGCCACTTCTCTGCAACAATTCAAAACTAATTCAGACAAGTTCATAGCTTCCTAAAGTGGCTACACAGCTTGATAGGGTAGTTAAGAAGGCATATGGCATGCTTGTCTTTATTAGTTGAGGCATTGAGTTCAAAAGTCGAGAAGTTATATGCAGCTTTATAAAACTCTAGTTAGGCTGATTCTGGAATATTGCATACAGTTCTGGTTGCTCCATTATAGGAGGATGTTGAGGCTCATTGAGGGTGCATTGGAGGCTTTCCAGGATGCTGGCTTGATTAAAGAGCATGCTCTACAACAAAAGGCTGGACAAACTTGGGTTGTTTTTTGCTGGAGCAGTGGAGGCTGAGGGCAGATCTGATAGGGGTTTATAAGATTATAGGAGATATAGATAGACCAGACAGACAAAATCTTTTTCCAAGCATTGAAATGAGTACCAATGAGTATGCATTTAAGTGAGAGGGAGTAATTTGAAAGGAGATGTGAAGGGGAAGTTTTTTTTTTACACACAGATTGATGGGTGCCTGGAATGGGCTGTCTGGGGTGGTGTAAGAGCCAGAAACATTTTAAGAGATGTTTAGATAGGAACGTGAGTGTGAGGAACAGATTAGGATATGGACATTGTGTAGGCAGAACAGATTAGTTTAATTAGCCACTTGATTACTAACTTAATTGCTTCGGCACAACATTGTGGCACAAAGGGCCTGCTCCTGTACTATTCTGTGTTCTATTTTTGGTTGCAAAGACTAAGCATTTGGAGTCCTGTGTTCACCTTGATTTATGAAGACAAAGAAATGCTATTAAGTGTTTGCATTCGTTTCTTGGATGAGCCTGAAGGCAAGGGCCGATTTACTTTTTATGATAATTATACTCAGAGAGTAAAATAATCATGATGGACTTTAATCTACATGTGACTGGGCAAACCAAATTATCATTCCATGCTCTATGGCTCTACGACCAAAAAACTGTATGGAGGAAAGTGTATAAGAGATAGCCTGCCAGATCACTATGTTAAAGAACCAACAAAGGAACAGACTATTTTAGATCAAGTGTTGTGCAATAAGAGAGTGCCAATAGATGATTTGGTAGCTAAGACTCCTTCAGCGAATAACTATCATAATATTGTAGAATTATTATCTACAGACTATTAATGATTCAGTTAAGTCTGAAACCAGCATGTTAAACCTGAATATGAAAGAATGAGGTGCAGGTTGCTGTTGTAGATAGGGGAACAACATGAAAAGGCAATAGCTCTCTATCAAAGAATTAGCACATAGTATATAAGTTATATATATGACCTTAAGGCAAAATAAAAACAAGAAAAATAGTCTGATGTGGCTGTCGGAAGAAGTTAAAAAATAGTATTAGATCAAAGGGAAAGGTTTATACTGTTGCCAGGAACAAGCAAAGCCTGGGGATTGAGAAAATTTTCTGAATTCAGCAAGGGAGAACCAGGACATTAAAAAGGAAATGGAATGCCAGAATAACAGGCCAGCAAGAAATATAAACACAAATTAGAAAGTGTTCCACTGATATACAAAAAGGAAAGGAATATTTGAAACTAATCTGTTTCCCTTCTGACTGAGTCAGAAATCGATGACTAAGTGACAGGAGAGTGCTTAAACAATATTTTGCGTCCCTTTAGAACAGAGACGAGGAGGAATTTCTTTAGAAAGTACTGGGCCAGATTGAAAAGATCAGCGTGTCAGGATTGGAGGCAAGGGACGGGCCAGCACTGCTCGCTGATCCAAGAGGTTTAATTGTCTTTGCACTGAACTTCAGTTTGCTGCTCCACAAGATTTACTCATCTCTGCGCTGAACTGAGGCTGGGGCCTGCAACTAACAGGCTTCTGAATCTGCCTGGCTGAGGACTTACTTTCGTGGACTTTAGTTTTGAATGCTTACTTTCACTGCTTGCACAATTTGCTTATTTTTCTTTGCGCATTGGGTGCTCGGCAGTCTTCTTATGTTTTAATAGATTCTCTTGGGGTTCTTTGTTTTCTGGCTCCCTGTAAGGAGACGAATCTCAAGGTTGTATAAAATATACATACTTTGATAATAAATGTACTTTGAACTTCGAACTTTTGGTAAATCCTTGGAATTCATTGCCACTGACAGCTATGAAGGCCAAGCCATTGGGTATATTTAGAGTGGAGGTTGACAGAATCTTGATTACTGAAGGTGTCAAAGGTTACAGGAAGAAGACAGGAAGATGAAGGATAATAAATCAGTCATGAGGGAATGGTGGATCAGACTCGATAGGCCAAATGGTCTAATTTTATTCCTATGTCTTATGGTCTTATGATGTTCTATTTTGCATATGTTTTCAGAGAAGAAACTACAAAACATTTGTTGGAAGTAAGGCTACACCCACAAAATGCTGGAGGAACTCAGTAGGCCAGGCAGCATCTATGGAAAAGAGTACAGTCAAAATCTCGGCCCAAAATGTCGACTATACTCTTTTCCATAGATGCTGCCTGGCCTACTGAGTTTCTCCAGCATTTCATGTGTGTTGGCTTGGATTTCCAGCATCTGCCAATTTTCTCTTGTTTGTTTTTGGAAGAAGGGAATAGGTTATAGTAAGTCAAGGACTCAGAGAATCAAGTATCATTAAAAAGCTGGTAATGGAAGTATTAATGGAGCTAAATCTCCAACTTTTCATGAACTCCATCTCAAAAAAATTGAAGATGAATTAGTTGTTCCCTACTAATATTTCAGAGATTTGAGAACAGATCAGGAAAAACTAAATGTAACCCTATTATTTAAGAGGAAGAGGAAAATCAGAGAACTAAACCCCATTTATCCCAACATCAATAACTGTGAAAATGATGGCAGCAGCAGAATTAAGCAGAGTCAACATGGATTTATGAATCGGAAATCATGTTTGACAAATCTGTTAGAGCATTTTAAGAATGTAACGAGCAAAGTAGACAAAGGCAGACCTGTTGACATAGTATATTTCATAAGATATCACACAATTCAGTGCATTCCTAAAGAAAACTGGAGCACATGGTGGTGGGGTAATAAATTGTTCTTCTGTGATTGGTTAACAGACATGACAAAAAGTAGGAATAAATAGGCTTTTCTTTGGATTAAAAAAAGATGTGATTGGTAGTCTGCTAGGGGTGGTCAGTGATCTGTAAAAGCCACAGCCGATCACAATTAAATGATCTGAGTGAGAGTGTCAAAGTGTAACGTAGCCAAAATTGCTGCAGATACAGAAGTGTGCAGCAGTGGGCAATGTGGGCTGAAAGGACGAAGCAGATGCAAAAAGGCCTCAGCAAGATATAAAAATGCTGAATGAGGATTCAAGGAGATAACAGATGAAACAAAACTGTGAAAACATTTTCATCTCTCAGAAACTGGTTGGAAAGCTGAGCCTACTGGGTCTGAACACCTCCCTCTGCAACTGGATCCTAGACTGGGAGACCTCAGTCAGTCCGGATCGGGAGCAGCATCTCCAACATCATCACACTGAGCATGGGTTCTCCCAGGGTTGTGTGCTCAGTCCACTGTTCACTCTGCTGACCCACGACTGTGCTGCAACACACAGCTTAAACCACGTCAAGTTCGCTGATGACACGACCGTGGTGGATCTCATCAGCAAGAACGACAAGTCAGCTTACAGAAAGGAGGTGCAGCAGCTAATGGACTGGTGCAGAGCCAACAACCTGTCTCTTAACGTGAACAAAACAAAAGAGATGGTTGTTGACTTCAGGAGGGCACAGAGCGACCACTCCCCACTGAACATCAACGGCTCCTCAGTAGAGATCATAAACAGCACCAAATTTCTGGGTGTTCACCTGACGGAGAAGCTGACCTGGTCCCTGTGGTGAACTACATATACCTGTCTGGACACGCCCCCCCCTGCTGACTGCTCCTGTGGCTCCTCCCACAGACCCCGGTATAAAGGCGATTGAGGCCTGAGCCCTGCCCTCAGTCTCCAGGATGTAGCATGGTGGTCAATTGCTGCTTGTTCTTTCTTCCAGTTAATAAAAGCTGATATCTCGCCTCACGTCTCAGAGAGTTATTGATGGTGCATCAATTTTATTGACTGGAAGTTTAAACCATGGACAGCATTTTACGTCCGGAAAAATTAGACCTTGATCCGCAAGACTCCGAAGCAGCTCTTGCCTTTGAACTCTGGCTTGCATGCTTCCATTCATACTTGGAACAGATTCCAGTGAGTCTGCCACAATGTACAAAATATTACTATCTAGAGTAAGTCCGAAAGTATTCTCCCTTATCAGAGACCTACTGACCTACCAAGAGGCACTGGACGCCCTCAAAAGACAGTACCTGCCGCCGGTGAACACCGTCTATGCAAGACATCGCTTAGCAACGCGGCGGCAGCGACTCGAAGAGTACTCGCGGTTCCCCTTTGCCAGCCCCTGCCCCAACACCACTGCCACGTCCGTCATAAAAGCCCTGCGCCAGCTCTTCACTCTGTTCGGATATCCCTGCTATATCCACAGTGATAGAGGGTCCTCCTTTATGAGTGATGAGCTGCGCCAGTACCTGCTGGTTAGGGGCATTGCTACTAGTAGGACTACGAGCTATAATCCCTGGGGAAATGGACAGGTGGAGAGGGAGAATGCCACAGTGTGGAAGGCCACACTTTTAGCCCTTAAGTCAAAAGGGTTGCCGGTCTCTTGATGGCAGGAGGTCCTCCCCGAGGCACTCCACTCTATCCGCTCCCTGTTATGTACGTCCACCAATGCCACCCCTCACGAGCGCCTATTCTCTTTTCCCAGGAAGTCTGCCACTGGGACCACCCTACCAGTTTGGCTGACATCCCCAGGGCCAGTGCTGCTCCAGAAACATGGGAGGAGCAATAAATACTCCCCGCTGGTCGAGAGGGTTCACCTTCTACATGCGAATCCCCAGTATGCTTACGTGGTCTTACCTGATGGGCGGGAGGACACGGTCTCCGTCTGCGACCTGGTGCCCGCAGGAGCAGCAGACCACTACCCCGAACACTCCACAGTAACTATGAACCCTGTACCCGAGGTGACACCGCGCACACCGAGCCCTGCACAGACTTCTCACGATACTCCTATACCGGGCGTCTCACACGCACATATACCAGGCGCCTCGCACACGCATGAGGGATCACTGACGCCTAGTGGGCTGACACCTCCAGTTAGGCCGGAACCAGCACAACCACCGTCTCCGGTGCAATCACCACCGGCACCTGTACAATCACCACCACCGGCATCTGTGCAATCACCACCACCAGCACCTGTGCAATCACCACCTCCGGCATCTGTGCAATCACCACCACCGGCACCTGTGCAATCACCACCACCGGCATCTGTGCAATCACCACCACCGGCACCTGTACAATCACCACCGGCACCTGTGCAATCACCACCACCGGCACCTGTGCAATCACCACCGGCACCTGTACAATCACCACCACCGGCATCTGTGCAATCACCACCACCGGCACCTGTGCAATCACCACCTCCGGCATCTGTGCAATCACCACCGGCACCTGTGCAATCACCACCGGCACCTGTGCAATCACAGCCGGAGCTACGTAGATCGCAGCGACAGATTCGACCACCTGATAGACATAACCTGTAAATATACTTGTAAGAAACTTCGCCCCATGGGGACTCTCTTTTAAAACAAAGGGGGGGTGAATGTGGTGAACTACATATACCTGTCTGGACACGCCCCCCCCTGCTGACTGCTCCTGTGGCTCCTCCCACAGACCCCTGTATAAAGGCGATTGAGGCCTGAGCCCTGCCCTCAGTCTCCAGGATGTAGCATGGTGGTCAATTGCTGCTTGTTCTTTCTTCCAGTCAATAAAAGCCACTATCTCGCCTCACGTCTCAGAGAGTCACTGATGGTGCATCAGTCCCTCAACACCAACTCCATAGCAAAGAAAGCCCAGCAACGTCTCTACTTTTTGCGAAGGCTGAGAAAAGTCCATCTCCCACCCCCCATCCTCATCACATTCCACAAGGGTTGTATTGAGAGCATCTTGAGCAGCTGCATCACTGCCTGGTTCGGAAATTGCACCATCTCGGATCGCAAGACCCTGCAGCGGATAGCGAGGTCAGCTGAGAAGATCATCAGTGTCTCTCTTCCCACCATCACGGACATTTACACTACAAGCTGCAGCCGCAAAGGAAACAGCATTATGAAGGACCCCATGCACCCCTCATACAATCTCTTCTCCCTCCCGCCATCTGGGAAAAGGCTCTGAAGCATTCGGGCCCTCACGACTATTTAACAGTTTCTTCCCCCAAGCTATCAGACTCCTCAATACCCGAAGCCTGGACTGACACCTTGCCCTGCTGTCCTGTTTATTATTTATTGTAATGCCGGCACTGTTTTTGTGCACTTTATGCAGTCCAGTGTAGGTCTGTAGTCTAGTGTAGCTTTCTCTGTGTTGTTTTTTTTTATTACGTAGTTCAGTCTAGTTTTTGTACTGTGTCATGTAACACCATGGTCCTGAAAAAGCGTTGTCTCATTTTTACTATGCACTGTACCAGCAGTTATGGTCGAAATGACAATAAAAGTTGACTTGACTTGAAAATGTGAGGGCTTCCACTTATTTACTTCAGTAAAACAAATAGATGTGGTATTTATGTAAAATGGTGGGAGGTCTAAGCGATGTTAGTTCATGCATGAAAAACTTTGTTAATGTTCAGGTATAAGAAGCAATTACAGAGATAAAGATGCATTCAAGGACACCTTCTATCCCACTGTTATAAGGAACAGTGAATTGTCCTTTTTTTAGTAAGATGGTCACTGCACCACAAAAACTACCTTCCCATGGCCTTGCACCATCTGCCTGCCCGCACACCACTTTCTCTGTCACTGAAACATATTATTCTGCATTCTGTTGTCGCTTTTCATTCGTGCCTCCTCAATGTACTGACGTGACGAAATGTTCTGTATAGATGATGCGCAAAAAAAATACAGTTTTCACTATAACTGAGAATATATGACAATAATAAACTAATTTAGTAATTTACTGTACTTTTCAAAGTGGCCTTATTAGTCATCTCAGACCCCACAGAAGTGAAAACAAGTCAGCATCTATTTTGAACATCAGCCGAAGCATGCCACGGTAGCGTAGCGGTAAGAACCACGCTACCACAGCTCGGGGCATTACTGATTCTGGAGTTCAATTCCGGCGCTGCTCTCTGAGGAACACATCCAAAATGCTGGAGGAACTCAGCAGGCCAGGCAGCATCTATGGAAAAGAGTAAACAGTTGGCGTTTCAGGCCGAGACCCTTCATCAGGATTGGAAAAAAAGATGAAAAGTTAGAGCAAGAAGGTGGAAGCAGGGGAAGAAGAAGTAGAAGGTGGTAGGTGATTGGTGAAACCGGGTGAAGGGAAGGGGTGAAGTAAAGACCTAGGAAACTGATAGATGAAAAAGATAAAGAGAGGGAAGATGACTGTGGAAGGAAGAGAAGGGGTTGATGGATTTTTGAACTTCCGTTTTGCACTCTCCCCCCTTCCCTTCCTCTCCTCTCCTATTAGATTCCTCCTTCTCCAGTTCTTTGTCTCTTTCACCTATCAGCTTCCCCCTCTCCCAGTTTCACCCATCACCTACCACCTTGTACTTCTTCCTCCCCTCCCTCCACCTTCTTGCTCTAACTTCCCATCTTTTTCCCAGTCCTGATGAAGGGTCTCGGCCCAAAACACTAACTGTTGATTCTTTGCCATAGATGCTGTCTGGCCTGCTGAGATCCTCCAGCATTTTGTGGGAGTCTCTGTATGTCCTCCCCGTGGAACGTGTGGGCTTTCCGCAGGTGCTCTGGTTTCCTCCCACAAGCCAAAGACTTACTGAGTAGGTTCACTGGTCAATGTTAGTTTCCCCATGTCTGAGTTAATCGGGGTTGCTGGAGCGGCATGCCTCGAAGGGCTGGAAAGGGAAAGGAAAGGAAAAAGGAAAGAAAGAAGGAAGGAAGAAAGAAATAGACAGTGAGAGAAAGAAAAAGAGAAAGGAGCTCATTTATTTCTTGAGAGCTGTCAGTCTAGATAGTCTAGAGAAAACAAGGGAATTCCTGAGTTCAAATACACTGATTACTAAAAGCTGTGCCACAGCTTAACAATGCCATAATAAAAGCAAACCAAGAACAAGAGTTTATTTTTAGAGGGACAGCGTTAAAAAGTAGGGAGATATAATTTAAAACATGTCTGGAACCGTGACTCGACCAAGCTTGGAATATTCTGGTCACCATACTTAGACGAGGATATAGAGACACTTGAGGATACTAAGGATGTAGAAAGCTACGATTAGAATTGCTGCCCCACAGAATCCAGATCCATTCCTGAGCTTGGGCACTATCAGTGTGAAGATTTCACATTCCTGTGACCACATGAGGTTCCGCCAACATTCCAAAGTCATCAGTCAGTAGATTAATTGGCCACTGTAAATTTCTTGTTGCTTTTGATAAACACTGAAATCTGGAGACATTGGATTGTAATGTGAAACAATAAAATGCAATTAGTGTAGGGTAGAAATAAATAGCGGGTTGATGGTCAGCATGGTCTCGATGGGCCAAAGAGCCTGCTTCCATGTTGTAACACCCTATAAGATTTACAAGAGTGGTTCAAGTAATGTGAGGGTATACCCATCAGAAGCAGATGAACAGTCTGGGCCTCTTCTTGAGCAAAGAAGTTCAAAGTTTAAAGTAAATCTATGATCTAAGTGCATATTTGTCACTGTATGCAACCCTGAGATGCACTTTCAAAGGTTCAATGGTTCATTCATTATCAAAGTATGCAACTCTGAAATTCTTCTCCAGATAGCCACGAAACAAAGGAAGGAAAGAACAGCAACAAGATTATCAATCCCCAAACACCCCCTCCCTGCACAAAAAAATGAACGAAAACAGAACAGGCACATTGGCCCCTCCAAATCCCCCTCTCCTGCAGTCTCCCCTCTCTGACATCAGAGCAATCTCTCCAGCGATCAAAAGGCAGGCAGCCAGCGCTCACCTTTCATATTCACCTCAACGGTTCAATCTCCCACATAGCTTTAATTGGCGCACAATGGAAGCTTTAATTGATGAAATGGAGTCTAACATCAGCTTGCCACAAGGTTCATACATGCTGCTTTTACCTCCCAGAATCCCCTTGGAAACTTCCGAACGCTGATGTAAAAGACATAAAAGAAACGAAATATATGGTTCCATGGTCAATCCAGAAAATGTTGACCGTGGGAGCATTGTACACAGGCGCCATGATCACCTTTCTTATGGGTATACTCAATAAACCTTTAGTTAAATAATAACCATAGTAGAATCAATAAAAGGCCACACCAACTTGGGTATTCAGCCAATGAGGAAACGACAACAAACTGTGCAAATACAAAAAGAAAGAAATAATAGTTATCAATAAATATGCAACAAATATCAAGAACATGAGATGAAGAGTCCTTGGGAACATTTCAATGATGGAGCAAGTGAAGTTGAGTGAAATTATCCCCTTTGGATCAAGCGCCTGAAGGTTGAGGGGTAATAACTGTTCCTGAACCTGGCGGCGATGGTCTTGAAGCTCCTGTACCTTCTTCTGATGGCAGCAGCGAGAAGAGAGCAAGACCTGGGCTGTAGGGGACCCTAATGACGGATGCTGTTTTCCTGCAACAACACTTTTGATAGATATGCTCAACTGCGGGGAGGGCTTTACCTGTGATATATTGGGACGTATTCACTAATTTTTGTAGAAATTTCCATTCAAGGGGATTGGTACTTCTATAACAGGCTGTGATGGAGCCAGTCAATATACTCTCCACCACACAGCTACAGAAGATTGGTGAAGTTTTAAGTGTCATGCAGAATCTTCACAATCTCAGAAGGAGTAGAGGCGCTAACATGCTTTCTTCATAATTGTACTTGCTTGCTGGACCCAAAATAATGCTTGCTTGCTGGACAAGTGCTCCAAAATAATAACACTGAGGAATTTGAAGTTGCTGACCCTCTCCACCTCTGATCCTCTGATAAGGACTGGTTTATGGGCCTCTTGGTTCCTCCTCCTGAAGTCAATCATCAGCTCCTTTTTTTTTGTGACGTTGAGTAAGACATTGTTGTTATGGCACCACTCAGCCAGATTTTCAATCTCTCTCCTGCATGCTGATTCGTCACCACTTTTAATTCGGCCTACGACTGTGGTGTCATCAGCAATCTTGAATATGGCATTGATGCTGTGCTCAGCCACACAGTTATGCGGTTAAAGCGAGTACAGCAGGGGGCTAAGCACGCAGCCTTGTGGTGCTCCTGTACTGATGACGAAAGGTGTGAGGTGACAAAATAAAGGCCCAAAAGCTTCTTGCATGCAAAGAAGATGATTGCCACTTCAATATTTGAAATTCAACAACTTCATCAGGAATTGTTGAGCTATTAACGGATATATTTGAGGGATGAGAAAAAAGCAGAATGAGAAAAATAGAAGGAAAATCAATTGTATAATGAATGATAAAATACTCTGGTTTCTATATTTACTGTATATCCTATGCAGTACTATACAATGTATTTACTTCGATTTTACCAAGTGCTAAATGTTTGATCCTGAGACATGGTTTGTTCTTTGTACTGTCTTAATAACCTAGTGGACAACTTTTAATTAAAAGGCAACACGAGTGAATCTGCAGATGCTGGAAATAAATAAAAACACAAAATGCTGGCAGAACTCAGCAGGCCAAACAGCATCTATGGGAGGAGGTAGTGACGATGTTTCCGGCCGAAACCCTTCATCAGCACCCTCCTGATGAAGGGTTTCGGCCTGAAACGTCGTCACTACCTTTTCCCATAGATGCTGTTTGGCCTGCTGAGTTCTGCCAGCATTTTGTGTTTTTATTAACTTTTAATTAAATGTGTTTTTTGTTGTTCTTTAGGATTCCTTCATTCTTCTACCTAATCAAACACCTATCACAAAGCATTAGGTTCAGATTTTTAAAATTAAAATATAAAAGTATTTTTCCAAGTATTTAGTAGTCCTATCTAGTACTCAAAGGCTCTGAATACAAGCAGATATGGATGAAGATACTGCAATGCTAAAGAAATTAAACCGCCAGTTAGAGTTTCATTGGTATGAATGAAATGCATGTCAATCTAGTGCCTTGATACAAGAGTCAATGTTTCAGGTCAATGTCTTTCGACAGATTTTTCATCTGACGGAAGTCACTGAACTGAAAGATTCACTGAATTTCTCTCTCCACAGATGATGTCTGACCTTCTGAGTGTTTCCACCACTTTCTGTTCTGATTTCTGGTTTCCAGCATCTTACAGTGATTTGCATTTCGATTGCTGAATGGCTTATATATTTCATGTGCTCTTAATCATTTATCCTAATGGTTCAATTTAATTCACCACTCCTACAAGTCCTTGAATTATTTGTGTTTATTAATATTTATTAGATATAAATCTTCAATTTGGCTTTTAGCTTACACATTTATCTACTGGGCAATCTTTAAAGCAGCGACAAAGCCAATTTTGACTAACGTGAATTTATCCAAAAGGAAATGAAACTGCCAGTATAACTTTCATTGGTATGGTTTCAAATGCATGTCAATGTCGTGCCTTGATACAAATTATATTGTTTCAGAGCACCATGCCAGACTTGAAAGTAAGGGGTTTTCCAGTTACTCAGGAAGGAAAACAGAGAAATACACTGAATTTTGAATTGTATCCAAAAGCCTATAGTGAGCTACAACACTGGGTACAATTTAATAGCAGGGAATGGTAAATAAGATTGTTAAATAAGAGTTGAACAGAGTTTTTTTTTGGCGTATCCATTTTTCCATGATAAATTGTAAGCTACTGCGGTTTGTATACACCAGATGGTAAAGTGTGACATCTGTGCAGCTCGAGAGTTTACTTTTAGGTAAGCCAGACTTAAGGGCTGCCCCTCTAGAGAAAATGCATTCCCTAGAAACCTCATTATAGGTTGTTTCCATTACTATTCAAACAATAGAAGACTATCCTTAAAGAGGAGTAAAGTTTACATAGAACAGTACAGCAGAGTACAGACGCTTCAGCCCACAATGTCGTGCTGACCTTTTAACCTCCTCAAGATCTATCTAACCTTCCCTCCCACATAGGCCTCAGTTTTCCTTTCATCCATATGCCTATCTAATAGTCTCTGAAACATCCTTAATGTTTCTGACTCTAACACCATCCCCAGCAGTATGTTCAATGCACTCTGTGTAAAAATACATTTGACATATCTGCTGAACTTTCTTTCCTCCAATCACCTCAGAAGTACAGTATGCTCCATTGTACTAGCTATTGCCACCCTGAGAAAAAGAGACTGGCTGTGCAACCTATCTGTGCCTTATATCACAGGGTGCACCTACATCACTCATTCTCCTTGGCTCCAGGAAGAAAATCCTTAGCTTGGTCCACCTTTCAAAGTTCACTGTTCAAATTAAATTTATTATCAAAAGCACATGTATGTTCCCATATACTACTCTGATACCCATTTTCATCCAAGCAATTACAGGAAATGCAATAGAATTTATGAAAAAACCTATAAATGAACAGACAAAGGCTGACAAAAAAAAAGATCAATGTGGAAAAGAAGACAAATAGTCAAAATAAAAAAAATTACTGAAAACGTGAGTTGTGAAGAATCTTTGAAAGTGAAGTTGGGAATGTCCTCCTAAGAAACGTTCTCCAATCCAAACAGCATCCTAGTAAATCTCTTGTACATCCCTTCTGAGGCTTCCATGCCCTTCCTATAATGAGTGATCAGAACTGACCACAATACTCCAAGTGTGGTCCAACCAGAGTTTTTATAAAATTTACCTATCCTAATGATTTTTAAAGTTCCAGCACATCCTCTATATTAACCATGACATTTCTTCAGCATATTAGTTTATTCTATGCTGTCCTCACATTCCTCAAGGTCGATCTAACTGGTAAATATTGAAGCAAGGTACTTAGCCCAGTCCCTGTAATGCCCACAACGTCGTAGTTCCACGTACTAATCGATGTCTAAGTTAATCACCCTTTTTTCCTGATACTCCTTGCATTAAACACATTTCAACCCATCTGTCCACTGCCTATCCTCCCTCATACAGTCTCCATAGATTGCATCTACCTTTTTCACCAACTGCTGCATCATTTGACTTGTCACTCTATACACAGGGAAATACATTTATTGTTATATTATTCGGTGAAACGTATTTTATCTATAGCACATCATTTCTTTCACCAAACAAGATCACATTTATTTTCAAAACACAGGAAAGTTTCTAACCCATGCAGAAACCATTTATCACATGGCAGTTGTGTTCCTTATCAACAGGATTTTTCAGTAACACAACGGAAAATAACTTCTTTCCTATAACTTAGAAAATACAGATAAAGCATATCTTAAAGCTGTGTGTATAAACGTGCAGACAAGAAGACCCAAAAGAATCTAAAAAAGTCTTGCACGCAAGATGCTGATGTCCAAATCAATAAAATGACTTCCTTTGGTTCACCAACTGAAATGTAACTCACAGGCCCACTGGTTCAGATCCTAATGCAAAAATGGAATCAACTTGAGTTGACCTACAAATTAGGCAAAACAGAAAACATCTACAGAAGTTATTTTTTACCACTCAAATATAGTAATGTGTGGTTAAGATATAATTCAGGAAATTAGAGGTGCACGAGATGGGAATAATACAGATGAAATCAAAAATGAAAAGAAAAACATGTATTTATACATCCAAAGGTCGGGTCCCTGAGCCTCTGAGTCCACTGGAGGTTGGAGGCCACAAAATAGCCTGTCCTAGGGTTGAAGGACTGTCTGTGCGAGTGTGTCAAGATTGCTAAATGTCATTTGCCATACACAAGTGTAAAGGAGAACAGAATAATTGTTACTTCTGATCCAAAGTAGCACAAAAAAACACAATAAGATAAAAAAAATAGTAAATATAAATACGTGACAGGTTATACAGATTGATTGTATATCATAAAGTGACACCATGCACAGCAGTGTCTTTACATAAGGTGACTGACAAAAAATAATTATTAAGTAGTGGTAAGGTGGAAGGTGTTGAGGGGTGGGTTACTGGGTGGAGGTGTTAATCAGCCTTACTGCTTGGGAAAAGTAATTGTTTTTGAGTCTGTTGGCCTTGCTATGGATGCTATGTAGCCTCCTCCCTAACGAGAGTGGGACGAACAGTTCATGAGCAGGATGGGTGGGATTAATCATAATGCTACTGGCCCTTTTCCAGCAACAATCTGTATATATGCCTTGATGGCAGGTAGGCTGATGCCAATGATGCGTTGGGTAGTTTTGACTACCTGTTGTAGAGCATTCCTGTCTGCCGTAGTGCAGTTTCCATACCATGCAGTGATTCAGCATGTTCGGATGTTCTCTACCATGTATGTGTAGAATAAAATGAGGTTAGATGTGCACAGTGGTGAGACGAAGGAAAGGGGTGTGATTTGCTGTTGTTGTTCTGATTCTGTTGTTGTTTTTGCTTGTTTTGTTCTGCTGAATATTGTGGGCATGCTATGTTGACACCAGAATGAGTGGCGACAATTGTGGGCTGCCTCCAGTACATGTTAGGATGTGTAGGTTGTCAAAATGCAAATGTTGCATTTCACTGTTTGTTTCAATGTACAAACTAATCTAAATCTGAATTAATCTGGAACACTAACATACATATATAATAGGTAAGTCAAATGTACAGAAATAAATTGGATGTTGAATTATTAGAATGTAAACAGAATGCTTTATTGTCAACAGGTTGAAGATCCAACTTGGAGTAACATGTTCATTTCTGGTCACCTCACTACAGGAAGGATGTGGATACCATAGAAAGGGTGTAGAGGAGATCTACAAGGATGTTGCCTGGATTGGAGAGCATGCCTTATGAGAATAGGTTGAGTTAACTTGGCCTTCTCTTCTTGCAGCGACGGAGGATGAAAGGTGACCTGATAGAGGTGAATAAGATGATGAGAGGCATTGATTGAGTTACCAAGATGGCGGTGCAATGCAGCAGCTTGCAGCGGCCACTCCGGAGCTGATATCTGTATTTGTTAAGCAGGATGCCGTGCTCAATCCTAATCTGATGAAAAACGGACGTGGGAGCACGGAGGAACATCTGGAAATCTCCAGGAAGGCCCTCTTCGTTGCTGCTGCTGCTGTGAGGTCCGGGTCTCTGCTGAGAAGAACAGGCCCCCAGTCCTCGGGGTCACGTTGCCGGTGGCCGTTGGTGGGGGCATCTTAATACACTCGGCAGAGGATGGTGCTCGGAGAAGGTGTGCTGGAGGGGATGGTCGGAGGCTCGGAGGTTCGACGGATTTGGAGTCCGCTGTGGTCGGAGCACTTTCATTGTGTGCTGCGTCTGTGAGGCTGAGTCCAACGCCGTGGAAGTCCATAGCGGGGGTATTCCCTTCTGCCGCCGGCGTGGAATGATGAGTCTATCAGGACCCTGAGGACTTGTAGAAACTGTGTGGTGGTTTCTTTCATACTTATAGTCTTTTAACATCTCTGGACTATTTTTACTGTGCCCATGGTCTGTTTTTTTTAAAATCAATTATGCTATTGTTTGCACTGTTGTAACTATGTGGTTCTGTGCACGTCTTGTAGCTTTAGTTCTTGGTCTTGTTTTGTCTGGTGGATTTGGAGCTCCTTTCCGGGGAACGCGCTAAGATGGTAGCACGATATTAATATGCAGCAGCCTCTCCTGACTCTGGATTGGGGATTGCCAAACATTATGTGGATTTTCTGGTGTAGTCTGTTTTGTCATATGCTTTTGTGATATCATTCTGGAGGAACGTTGTCTCATTTTTTAACTGCATTGCATTTGTGGTTTCTAAATGACAATAAACTGAATCTGAATCGGATTATGTAGATAGCCAGAGGCTTTCTCCCAGGGTTGAAATGGCTAACATGAAGGGACATAGTTTTCAGGTGCTTGGAAATAGGTACAAGGGGATGTCAGAGGTAAGTTTTTCCACACAGTGGTGGGAGCGTGGAATGCACTGCCAGCGACAGTGGTAGAGGTGGATACCATAGGGTTTTTAAGAGACTCTTAGATAGGTACATGGAGCTTAGAAAAATAGAGGGCTATGCGCTAGGGAAATTCTAGGCAGTTTCTAGAGTAGGTTACATGGTTGACACAACATTGTGGGCCAAACGACCTGTAATGCTCTGTAGATTTCTATGATTTTATGATGACTGTAATTTCAAGAGGATTTTGGGAAAGAGTAACTATTATATGATAGAATTTGGACATTGAATTTAAAATTCTGGTCAAACCTAAGCAAAGAAAACTACGAAAGTATGACTGGGGAGTTGTTGATTTGGTGAATACATTGAAAAGTACAATAGTAGACAAGAAGCAGATATGATTTAAATAAATAATGAAAAAAAGACCTTTAAGACACAAACCCAAAAGGAAGGCAATCTATCTGTGGTTGACAAGATAAATTAAATATAGTAACAAGTCAAAGGATGAGTTTCAGAAATTTGTCAGGTTCAGCAGTAGAGTTAAGGATTGGAAGATTTTAGAAATCAGCTAAGAAAAATTAAGAAATTGATAAAGGAAGATAGGCTATGAGATTAGAAGGATGGGAAAACATAAAAAAGTAAGACCTATATGAAAAGAAACAAAAACTGAACATGGGATAAAGTGCTTTTCCTCGTGTGAGAAGTTATTATGGAAACAAGGAAATAGCAAAAGAGTTAAACAACTTATTGGTACCTGTCTTCATGGAGGAAGACACATAAAAAGTACCAAATATATTACAGGACAAAGATCTATCAGAATGAGACACTAAGGAGATAAGTATTAGCCTAGAAATAGGACTAGAAACATTTGTGAGCATAAAATGTAATAAATCACAAGGACCAAATGATCTACGTCCCAGAATTTTGAAAGGGTTGTTCTTAAGACAATGGATGTGTTGCTTAGTATTTAACAGGGTTCTGTAGATTGTGGTCTTATTCCTGTGAATTGGAGAGTAGCAAATGGACAGAGAGAAAATAGAAATAGTGATTTATTAGTTAAACTTTGGTGGTAGGGAATTGCTGAAACCTTTAAGGCAGAGAGTAAAATAAAGCACTTTGAAAAGATTAATACTATCGAGGAAGGTCAGCACAGATGATTTCAGTAATGCACTGGAGCCCACTGAGAAGGCAGCCACTACAATAGGTAAGAGTGAACTACTGGATGTGGTGCATTTGGATTTTCAGAAGATTTTTGATATAGGATGGCCAATGTAATTACAGCACAGAATTGGGTTAATATACTGACATAAGATTGCAGTTTTCCTTTTTCAAAGTGGGAATAAACATATTTTCATATTGTTTGTACATGACCAGTGAGATACAACAGGGACTGGTGTTGGGGCCCAGCTATTCAAGATCCATAGCAATAACTTGATTTAGGGGGAATTAGGGATTGTACTCATGAGTCTGCTGATATAATATATTAATTGGAATTACCAGCATGAAGAAGGATCTAAAAAACTTCAAGGGGATAGAGATAAACAAAGGCGTGAATGAGGACATGGCGGAGAGAAAATAACATGACAAAATGTCAATTTGTTTACCTTATGTACAAATTGATATACGTACCAATTTATCATAAGTCACTGAAGGTCGCCATGCAAGTGATAGAAGCAATTAATAAGCCAATTTTTATGTTAGCCTTTACTTCATAAGGTTTGAATATAGAGCTAGGTAAGTCTCATTGCAATTGTGCAGGGCCCTGCTGACACCACATGTGCAGCACTGAGTACAGTTTTGGTCTCCTTATGCGAGAAATATATTGACCATAAAAGCAACAAAAAAATCACTGGACCTGGCCCAAGAATGGTAGTTTTCGTTAGGAAGGGAGATTAAGTAGAATTTGAATTGTATTCCCTTGGCTTTAGAAGGATGAAAGGAGATCTAATTAAAACTCAAAAAATTCTTCAAGATAGTAAGTCAGATGTAAGCATTATGTTTCTGCTCAATGAGGAATCTAGGACCAAGAATGTGAGCACAGTTTCAGAACAAGGGGTAAACTATTTCAGACCGAAATGAGGAGATTTATTTTTTCATCTAGAAGAGAGCAAACCTCTGGAATAGAAACTGTGTTCCTTCAAAACAGAAATGGAAGGATTTCCAAACAATGGAAAATCAAGATATATCAGAATAATGGCACTGAAGTGGAAGATAAGCCACGGACTACGAGTGGCAGAGACATCTTGAAGAACCAGGTAGCTTAATCATGCTCCTGCTCCTCAATTCCTTATGTTTGTATGTTCAAAGTACGAATTTCTCCTTTGGCTCCTCTTACTTCCTCCAAACTCAAGGGGTAGCCATGCGCACTTGCATGGGCCCCATCTATGCCTGCTTCTTTGATGGCTATGTGTAACAGTCCATGTTCCAAGCCTTCCCTGGTAATGCTTCCCAACTCTTTCTGCACTACATTGACAACTGCATTGGTGCTGCTTCACATGATCAGGCTGAGCTCATCAATTTAATCAACTTTGACCTCACCTTCCACACTGCCCTTAAATTCATTTTGTCCATTTCTGACACCTCTCTTCTTTTTCTCAATCTCCCTGTCTCCATTTCTGGAGACAATATTTCTACTGACATCTTTTATAAACCTACTAATTCCCATGGCTATCTTGACATCCTGTCTTCCCACCCCATCTCCTGTAAAAATATTATTCCCTCTTCTCAGTTCCTTCTTCTCTGCCACATCTGTTCCCAGGACAATGCTTTCCTTTCCAGGACATCAGAGATATCCTTTTTCTTCAAAGAATGGGGTTAACTCTCCTCCACCATTACTGCTGCCCTCACCCACATCCCCTCCATTTCCTGGACATCCGCACTCACCCCTTCTTCCTGCCACCTTAACAGGCTAGAGTTCCTCTTGTCCTCACCTACCACCCCATGAGCCTCCACATCCAACACATCATTCTCTGCTACCCTTGCCATCTTCAACGGGGATTCTACCACCAAATGCATCTTTACTGCCCCCCCCCCCCACTCTCTGCTTTCCACAGGGTTGGCTCCCTCTGTGATTCATCGTCCATTTTCCCTACCCACTAATCCTCCTCCTGGCACGAATCCTTGCAAGCAAGAGAAATGCTGCACCTCCTTCATCACCTTCATTCAGCCCCCTAACAGTAATTCCAGGTGAGCCAATGCTTCACTTGTAAATCTTTTGGGGTTGTCTATATATCTGGTGCTGCTGATATTACATTGGTGAGACCCAACGTAAATTGGGAGACCGCTTTATCTAACATCTCCATTCTATCCGCTAAAAACAGAATTTCCAGTGGTCAGAATTTCCAGTTCCCATTCTCATTCCAACATGTCAGCCCATGGCCTCCTTTTCTGTAATAGTGAGGTCACTCTCGGGGTAGAAGAGCAACATCTCATATTCCACCTAGGTAGCCTCCAGACTGATGGCATGAACATTGATTTCTCCTTCTGGTAATTTTCTTTTCTTTTGCTCTCACCTTCCCTCTTCTTCTATTCCACGCATTGGACTCTTACCTCTTCTCCTTACCTGCCTATCAACACTCCCTAATACCCCTCTTTCTTCCTTTTTCACCCAAGGTCTACTCTCTTCTCCTATCAGATTCCTTCTTCTCCAGCCCTACCCTTTCCCACCCACCTTACCCATTGACTTTTAGCTTGCCCTCCTTCCCCTCCCCCTCATCTCTTCATTCTGGCATCTTCCCCCTTTTTTCCCCAGTGCTGATGAAGGGTCTCAGCTTGAAATATTGACTGTTTATTCACTACCATAGATGCTGCCTGACTTGCTGAGTTCTTCCAGCAATCTGCGTATGACGTTCAGAGTAAGTTGTCTTCCGGAAGGCAGCTAACATAATCAAGCATCCGTCCTACCCTGTTCCTTTTCTCTTTTCCCTCTCCAATCAGTCAGAGACCTGACAGAATGAACTACAGGCCCATTGTTATCAGTCTCTTGAATGGACATCTAATACGCTAAAAGATAAACTTTTGATCTCCCAATCTATCTCATCGAGGCCTTTATGATTTAATTGTTTCCCTGCAACACTACATTCTGCATTCTGTTTCTATTTTAATTATGTTATGTGATCTGTCTGTATCTCAGTACAGACTAAGAAATAACATTAAAAAGTTCGCCTTTTCCCTTTACCCCTCCCAGCTTTTCATGGAATCACTCTGGGACAGCACTGGATTATCATGGATCTCCAACTTCAGAATAGAAATTTATGACTTCATCATGTTTATTCCATAAACTAGAAAATCCCTTTGAACAAAATAAAATTGTTTTCATATTTTCTGTAATTTTTTAAAAATCCTGCAGGTTGCAATATGCAGAAGTAACACAAGAGAGGAATAAACTCTCAATTTACAGATGTAAAGGGTCTATAAAATTGATCACTTCTAAATAGCATGGGGAAAGCAAAGATGGATTATAACAGGTTTTGCACTGAAAAAGCGGATATTGATTTCAAAACGGAACAAACACCATGGAGGAAAAGCTGGGATACAGTTTAGATGTGGACAATATAAATGCTCTTTGCCACTTTTTGGAAATTACTGAAGCTGGAATGGGTATAAACATTTCAAATTGTTCTTGAGTGGCATTATTATTGTATGCTCTGTGCTCAAGCTAAGATCCAATCACAGATTCAAAAATTAGTTGTGATTGAAGTAATGTGACCATTTGCTTTCCTCAGATTTTAATGAAACAGAATCAATATACTTTTTTAGTTTATATCAGAGGAAGAGAATGAGAGACCAGAACCTAAGAAAGCCAGAAAAAGATAGTCTCTGGGGCTGCATTTGAGCTGTGCACTGGGCCATCAATCAAAATCTGCCAGAAAACCCTGTCTCTACCCTGCTTATCTCCTGGGGCTGTTGGTTCCAAGACCTTTGGGACCAGAGTAATGGTCTGGTAATTGTCCCACTGAGAACTATAGGTGCTAGGCAATTGATTGTTACAGCAGCCTCTTCAACACATATTTCTCTGTCATCATCAGACAGGTAACTGGTTGTATCCAGAAGTTAATGTGGTTAATCAATGCCTCCCATTTCCAAGAGGTAGATTTGAAATGCCCTTTAGTCATTTTAAAAGCCTTTGTTTTTTTAAGTACTTTACATGATATGTTACAGCATCACTATTTTACATTCAGCAGCCACTTTATTAGGTACATCTGTACACCTGCTCGCTAATGCAAATGTCTAATCAATCATGTGGCAGCAA
Source organism: Hemitrygon akajei (assembly GCF_048418815.1). Taxonomy (NCBI): domain Eukaryota; kingdom Metazoa; phylum Chordata; class Chondrichthyes; order Myliobatiformes; family Dasyatidae; genus Hemitrygon; species Hemitrygon akajei. Next base: position 25,433,868 of record NC_133135.1, read on the forward strand.
CTCAATGCATAAACCAATGCAGACATGGTCAAAGTGTTCAGTTACTGTTCAGGCGAAACATCAAAATGGAGAAGAAATATGATCTAAATTACTTTGACAGTGGAATAATTGTTGGCGCTAGACAGGACGGTTTGAGTATCTCAGAAACTTATGACCTCTTGGGATTTTCACGTACAACAATCTCTAGAGTTTGTACAGGCCAGTGCAAAACTAAAAAAAACATTCAGCGAGCAGCTAATCTGTGGGCAAAAAAGTCTTGTTAATGAGAGAGGTCAGAGGAAAATGGCTAAACTTTATTAGGTCAAGAGAATACCTAATGAAGTGGCTACTAAGTGTATGTTATATTTTAACAAATCTATAATATGTGATAGATCTATAATATGATGTATTTTTATAAATGAATCGAGCAAACTGAAGCATCCATTGGAGATTTGAGAAAAACAATTAACTTTTCAAAATATTTTTAAAGTACAAGATAGAATATACAAATCCTAAAAATATGACTTAAGATTTTTTATCCTGATGTAGGGTCTCAGCTCAAAACATTTATTCTTTTCCATAGATGCTGCCTGACCTGCTGAGTTCCTCCTACATCTTATGTGTGTTTCATAGGATTTCTTTGCTGGTCAAGATAAAACTGGTTGCCCCAACATGAAATATTGTAAGTGTTCCAACGTATTATTCTTCTTGAGTATAGTTGAAACAACATCTATAAACTGACTTTGTGACTCATAAGCGTTTTAGGAGGGGGAATTTATCTTAAAGATATCTTCACTGAATTTGTGTTGAGCACAGGAGATGATGGCATGGGCACCATTCAATCTGTCTTTTTATTTACTCATTTATGGGATGTGGGTATCATCAGCTAAGCCAGTATTTATTGCCCATCCCTAGTTGTCCTTGAGAAGGTGGTGATAAGCTGCCTTCTTGAACTGCTGCAGTGTCTGGGGTGTAGGTACACAAACAATGCTGTTAGGGAGGGAATTCCATGATTTAAGCCCAGCAACAATGAAGAAATGGTGATATGTTTCCAAGTCAGGATGGTGAGTGACATGGAGGGGGATCTCCAAGTGGTGGTGTTCCCAGGTGTCTGTTGTTCTCATCTTTCTAAATTGTATTGGTCATGGGTCTGGAAGATGCTGCCTTAGGAATGTTGGTGTGTTATTGCAACAGACCTTGTAGATAGTAGACGCTGCTGCAACTGTTCATCGATGGTGGAGGGATTGGGTGCTTGTGGAAGGGGTAGCAATCAAGTGGGCTGCCTTGTACTGGATGGTGTCAAGCTTCTTGAGTGCTGATGGAGCTGCACTCATCCAGGCGAGTGGCGAGTATTCCATTACGCGCCTGTCCTGAGCCTTGTTGATGGTGGACAGGCTTATCATATTTACAGATGGAGAAAGGGTTTGATTAACTATAATCTATTAAGTGACTATTTCATCCCAGTTCAAATTTGAATCCTTTCTCAATCCACCCAAGTCCTCACAAGTCTAGGATTAGGTCTGTGCAATCAACAATTGAGGTCACTGATCATTTTATTTTGCTGCTTTACTCTCTCTTATGCCTCTGACCTTGGCTTCTTCCGCTATTCCAAAGTGCAAAGCATTCTCATTACCAAACATTAGGTAGAAATAATCACATGGTTTCCATGCAAATATTGAAATGCACCTGGTATACTGACGTCATTATTGCTCTTTAGAAAAGTAAGTTCGCTTTTGTATTTTACCACTTCTAGGTTATTACCCCTCTTTGTAAACAAACATAAGGAGGAGCAATCCTCATATCCCCTTGCTTTATCTTTCAATAGGATTCTGAACTTCAAGTCCATTTCACTGAACAATTGGTGTAAGCCTTGATTCTTATTTTTTTGTGCAGTTACATACCCCATAACTGGGTGTCAGACCAGCAGAGATAGAAGTATCCGTTGGAGTCTGGTGGTACCAAAAACTAAAGATGTTTATTAGTAAACTACACAATACAGTATCAAAAATGCAAATATACATATAAAACAAGTTAGCAGTAATAAACTTAAAAGTGTAGGAACAATAATAAGCATTAATAAACAAGCTCTATCGATGTCTAGGGGTAAATGAATTGTCATAGAAAAGTATAAAGTTCAGTTCATGCGTGCTGAGGTAGTTATGGTTGTTGTATTGTAATCGTTGGGGAGAGAGAGAGAGTGAGAGATTAGGCAGCTGCAGCAGGCAAACCTTCTGTGGCTTTCTTAATCCGTCCTGTCGTTGTGGCCATTCAGTTATGACCCCTCTGTTCTTCAGCTAGACCGTTCTTCTGTGGTGGACTTGTCACTCTGGCATGAGTGGACACACACACAAGTCTCCACCGGCCCCGCTGTCACACTTTATTGACCGATCTCCTGATTCGGTCTCTGAAGCCCCCACCTCTCTTGTGGGTCCACAACACTCAGTCAGTATCCACTGGTGTGTCTGAAGAGTGTCTCTCCAGACCTGTCTTTTATTCCTACTAACGGGGTCTCAGCTATCCATCAACTCTGAATGACTGTGTCCATCAAATCAGGCCACTCCTGCTGTCTCCTGAGGAATGTTAATGAGCTGAGTAAAGTCCTTGTAGTGAAAGGTAAATAATCCAGGAAGAGTCAAAATACAATAAATCAACAGTCTCTCTCTCCCTCTTATCTGTAGCAGATGTTCTTGCCTGGGCTTCATCTCTCTCTCTCAGTAGCAGCATAACAACAGCAATAGTTCGTAGTTCTCGGGGGGGGGGGGAATGGTTAACTCTGCACCCCATTGTCCATCAGGTCTGTTCATCACTCATAACAGTGCAAGCTCTTTTATGTTGCTGGCTGCGCAAACAGCAAAATCGTAGCCAGAAATTTATTTATTGCATGCAGTAACTCTCAACTAATGGAGCAAATAATACAGTCAGCTCTTAAAGATATACGCACACTTATTTAAACTACAATTCCATTGTCTGCAAAAGACTGCTGATCTCAATCTTGAAGTTAGGCAATAACGGAACATCCACACTCTTTGGACTGGAGAACTCAAGTTATCCACTAAATCCTCAGAATTATTTTTCTCTGCCCCATTCCAAATGGTATTCCACTTCTCTCAAGTATATCCCTATTTTCCAAGAAGCAGATTTATGAGTCAGAATCAGCATAAACTAAATACAATTTAAGGCATAAATTATTTGGATTTAATTTATGTAATAGATTGCTATATACAGGAATGAACTTTGATTAATTTAAAGAAAAAATTAAAAGCTTGTCAAAAATATCTTCAATGTTGCTATTCAATGGTGTATACAGTTTAATGGGGTCTGAAGAGGTTAGGAGAGTGTTTTTTCCCCCTGTTTTTACTCTGTTTGATGTGTATTTTTTCATTTTATCTGCACAATCAAGATTTCAGTATTCTGAAATTTGAAATCAAAAACCAGTATCAAAAGTCTGTTGGACTTTTTAGAATCTTCTTAATGTCAGAATCAGAAGAACCAGAATCAGGTTTAATATCACTGGCATATGTCCTGAAATTCTGTTAACAGCAGCAGTAGAATGCAATACATGATAAATATAGAAAAATAAACCAATCAACTCCAGTAAAAAATATATAAAATAGTTAAATTAAAAATAGTGCAAAAACAGAAAAATAAGTGAGGTAGTGTTCATGGGTTCATATAGAAATCGATAGCAGAGGGCAAGAGGCTGTAATATTTTGCAGAATTAAAGAATAGTTAAGGTACAGGTGGTAATATTTACAACAAAATATTTTCATGCCTTGCTTTCGAAGCAGAGTAAATAATTTATCACTCAACTACTCATATTTACAAAAGCCATGACACTTCATTTAGTGCACAGCTTTCTTGCCAAGACTGTACAAAGTACTTAACAATAAATCATGTATATTTAATCAATATAAAACAATATATATATTTTGTGCGACACTCCATTTTTAACATAGCAATCTTTCGGGACCAAATATTTTACTCAAAGTACTTACTAAAAAATGGGGAAATAGTGAAGCAAATACTCCCCCAGCATAATGGCTCATCTTTAACAAAAGGACTAAATAAATGAATATAAAATCCCAAATTGGATTTAGTCACACTTCTAAAATATAGATTAAGAAAATAAATTGAATCTAAATTAAAAGAGGCATTTGCCAAATTAGCAAATAAACTATTTAAAAGTAATTATTCTCAGTGCATGATTTAGTCTGCAAACTTTTCTTAATATATCTTCCTTCAGTCTTAAATTGTGTTGATGAAACACGAATAAAACATAACAAAGTAGTTATATTCTACCAACCATTCAGTTCAATGAAAATGCTATGACATGGTTGAAATAATTTTAGAAAAAGAATATACAATATATTACAGCTTCAACAATTGAGACATTTTACATGAAACAGCGCAAAGGCAGCATTCATGGCACATAATGAAACAAGCAATGACCGTGCATTATTTTAAGTGACATGCTGCATGAATATTGAATAGTGAGTGGGCTTCCCTTTGTGGTTCTCTGTAAAAGATCCCTTTTTAATGAGCAATCAAACCATTGCAGTATATTTCTGAAAAAAAAACACTTCATTTGGGATTTGGTAACTGACAACTAGATATGCATATATATCTGTTACTATGCTAATGAAATAGTTGATGTGTTCTTATTTTACTCCAGTCAATTAATCCAATCATTCAAAGTCCACCTGAAATTCTCTGCATGAACATAATTGGCAACAAGTCTTGAAAAGGGGACAGAAGCAATTAATTTACAATTTACAATTAGGTGAAAAGTAATAGGTTGCAGTAAGTATATCACTTAAAATTTCTAATCAGGAGGATTAATTAAAACTGTAATACCCTTTTAACTTTTACATTATGTTAAAGGAGTATCGCAATGAAAAGGTATTTTGCACTGACATAGATCACAAATAAATAGTTGTATCATTTGTGCTGGCTGTGATTCTGACGAAAGTAACCCAGGACTCTTAATCTTGCAAAATCGTTTGCCATATAAGTAATTTCAATAAAGATAACGGGCTATAAGTTCGTCCTTGGTTGTCAGCATTAAACTTGCATGAAAGCATCTCCTATATATAGTATATTACTTATTCAAAGTTCAAAGTAAATTTATTATCAAAGTGTGTACATTACCATAACTACCTTGAGATTCATTTTTTTTGCAAGCCCTTGCAGGGAAAAATGAAACAGAATAATAGTTCATCAAAAACTATACATAAACAAAGACTGAAAAAACAACAAATATGCAAAGGAAGACCAATTGTGTAAATAACAAAAAATAATACTGAGAATGAATCCTTGATAGTGATTCTGTAGGTTGCGCAGGGTAGTGATTGAAGTTATCCGAGCAGGTTCTGAGTGTGATGGTTGTAGGGTAGTAACTAATGTTCTCTCTAATTTGTAATGGCCAGTGTGCACAAAAATCTTGTACTGTGCACAAATTTTTAAGTGTAAGTAAACCTGAAGCTCTTCTAAGATTAATAAACTACCAAGTCCAATTTGCTGTTCATTGTTTAAAAGAAATAAAACAATATACATCAATGAGTCTTATTTCTCATATACTATACAACAGCATGTAATAATATCAATCTTTTCATATACCATTAAACATGTTTGAAATGGTCAAATAAAACTTATAAAATTACAAAGCTAGTTGACAAATTATCCAGATATGTGTTTTATTTGGAAATCACTGTGTACAGCACAGATTTTGTAGAAATAAGTTGTGTGTGCATGCTTGCACACACCTTAGAGGGGACATTGGTAGTAAGTATTCCTGAACTTGCTGATATGGGGCCTCCAGCTTCTGTACTTCCTATAGAATGTATGTCGGCAGTGAAAAGAAGACATGGCCTGGATGGTGGTGGTCTCTGATGATGGTTGCTGCCACAATGTAGTGGCGCTCCATGTAAATGTACTCAATGGTGGGGAGAGCTTTGTTGGTAATGCACTGAGTCCACCACTCTTTCTAGTCTTTTCCAGTCTTGGGCTTTGGCACTTCCGTACGAGGCCATGATGTAACCAGTCAGGTACTCGCCACTGTGCTCTGCAGAGGTTTGTCAAAGTATTTGGTGACAAACCTCTAAGAAAATAGAGGCGCCTTCGTGCTTTCTTTGTGATAACACTTAGGTGCTGGTCCCAGGACAGAACCTCTGATACGTTAGCACCAACGAATTTAAAGCTACAGACTCTCGCCTCCACTGCCCTCATGAGAATTGGCTCGTTGACCTCTACCATCTTCCTCCAGTCAATAATTAATGCTTTGGCTTTGCTGACAACCAGTGAGAGGTTGGTGTTGTGGCACCACTCAACCAAATTTTCAGTCTCTCTCCTAAATGCCAGTTTGTCACCGCCTTGATTTACCTTGATTAAAAACCTTAGATTAAATGAAGAAAAATTATGAGCTGAAGAACAAGGTGGGTGTTTTAACAATTAAGTGAGCAATAAGGGAATGACAGATGTGCTTAACGACTACTCTGCATTGATATTTATTGCAGAGGCAGGAGGTAATGTTCAAGACATCCTAGGAAAGTTAATATTTATGGGACGACCTGACCAAAATTAATATTATCGAAGTAACTATAATGAAGAAAATAAAAAACACTAAAGAGTGACAGATCCTCAGAACCAAGTTGATGCTGCGCCTGGAATTCAAGGAATTAATAACACTGCAGATCTTCCAATTATAATCTTAGCTGTCGGAATTTTATTTTTATTTAAGAAATTATAACCAAGAAATTCTATTCCTGCTTTTAATTTGTGCAATTTCAAAAAAACGCTGCTTATTTTCCATCGTGTTGTCTGTTCCCTCACGTAACTGATGAGTTGTGTCACTTCCAGGGTGTACTGCTGCCAAACAAACAAACAGTCAGGGTCAGCAAGACCAAAAAATCGACTGTGGACTTCAGGAAGAGGAAGTCAGAAAAACAAAAGCCATTCCTCATCGAGGGGTCGTCGATGGAAAACATAAACAGCTTCAAGCTCACGATAACCAACATCTTAGAGGATCTATGCTGGAACCATCACTTTCATGTAATCACAAAGAAGGCATGCCAGCAGTTCTGCTTTATTAAAAGTTTGAAGGAGATTTTGTATGTCACCAAAGATGCATGAAAATCTCTAGAGCTGTAACATGGAGTTCATTCGGACTGGTTGCATGGTGTGGAGCCTCCAATGCCACAGGACTGCAAGAGCCTGCAGAGGATTATAGATCAGGCAGCTCCATCATGGGCACAACACTCAACACCTTCAAGAGGTGGTGCCTCAAGCAACATCTATCATTAAAGTCCCACGCCATCCAGGACTTGCGCTCTCCACATTACTATAATTGGGGAGGAGGTACAGAAGCCTAAATAGCACCCTAAACGTTTTAAGAACAGCTTCTCCCCTCTGCCATCAGATTTCTGAACGACACATAAACACCACCTCATTATTCACCTTTTTCACTATATATTTATTTTGTAGCTTATAGCAATTTTTATGACTTACACTATACTTCTGCCGCAAAGTAACAAATTTCATGACATGTCAGTCCTTCTACAATCTAAAGACGTACCGGGTAGGTTAATTGTTCACTGTAAATTATTCCAAGATTAGGTTAGGGTTAATTGAGTTTGTCCAGGGTTACTGGTGCAGTGTGGCTTAAAGGGCTGCACGGGCCTATTCTGCCACTGTATCGCTAAATAAACAAACCTAATTCTGATATGGATCTACTTTAAAAACCTGGAGATGTACATCTAATTTTGTGACTTAGCTCTCAGGGGACCACTTCGAAATTTTTCATCTGGTTAGCCAGCTGGCATATGTTTCTGATGTTCTGTAAACCTAAAACTGCAGATGCTTGAAATCTGAAATCTAAACAGAAAATGAGGAAAGCACTCAGCAGGTCAGGCAGCGTCTGTGAAAAGGGAAGGGGAATTAACATTTCAGGCAGGAGACTCTTCATTATAAATGAGAAAGACAGAAAGCAAAGGTACACAATTTGTTCTGTAGAGCCACAAAGTTCTGGTTGGATTGCATGTGAAGTATTAACAGCTCAGCTTGGAAAGATGCATGAACATCTAATATTCAACTGCAAAGCAGGTTTACACAAAACTGGGCTTGAAGGTGAAAAGTTGGATTGACCAAAGATTCAAGATGGTAAAGAAATTGTTTGAGAAGCCAGGAAGAAAATACTTCTGTTATCCAGAGTACCTGGGAGACGATAGCATAGGATTGAAAGAAAAACATCCTGACTTTTCCAGACTGAAAACAGAACAAAGCTTCCACCAAAGAAGGTGGTTTAAATTGCATCTGTTCTGCCAATTAGATCTGATTCTAGATTAATCACTAATTTTAAAACTGTCTGGTATATTTTTGTCATTTAGAATTATTAGACAATATTGTACAAAAGTGTCTATCTGGAGTTTGGTTCCATGGTAGATGGCAGAAAAGAAGTTGCGGGTAAAGTGTGTCACTCCTCCTGCTATGTTTAAAAATGCATTTAGGAAAGAGACTTCAGAACTCAAAATGTTCCATGTAATCATGATAGATTAAATATCATCAGTACAATTTTCTAATACTGTAAAGATATTCTACAGTTACTTTTTTAAGAGGTCCAAAAATAAGATAGAGGGTTTTAAGGTGTCACAGTCACTAGACTAAAAACCCAGAAACCTGAACTAATGATCAGAGTCCAAATTCCACCATAACAGCTAAGGAATTTAAATTCAATTAGTAGTTTAGAACTTGGTGGAAAAATTTGGTGGAGCTTTCAGTGTGTGCTGCGTCTGCGAGGCTGAGTCGGGCGGCGCCATGGAAGTCCATAGCGGGGGTACTCCCTTCTGCCGCCGGCGTGGGATGGCGAGTTTGTCGGGATCCTGGGGACTTGTGGAAACAGTGTGGTGATTTCTTTTGAACTTATAGTCCTTTAACATCTTTGGACTATTTTTACTGTGCCCATGGTCTGTTTTTTTTTAAATCAATTATGCTATTGTTTGCACTGTTGTAACTATATGCTGTAACTATGTGGTTTTGTGCAGTTCTTGTAGCTTTAGTTTTTGGTCTTGTTTGTCTGGTGGATTTGGTGAACGCGCTAAGATGGTAGCGTGATATTAATACGCAGCAGCCTCTGTGGACTCTGGATCGGGGATTGCCAAACGTTATGCGGATTTTCTGGTGTAGTCTGTTTTGTCATATGCTTTTGTGATATCATTCTGGAGGAACGTTGTCTCATTTTTTAACTGCATTGCATTTGTGGTTTCTAAATGACAAGAAACTGAATCTGAATCTGAATCTGAAAATAAGTAACTGTTCATCAGTTACCACAGTGGCGAAAACTGCTAGATTGTCATCAAGCTTCAACCTGATTTAGCAATGCCTTTCAGGGTAGGAATCATAATTCAGATGATCCTACAACTGACTCCAGATTTAGCCCATCTGTTTGACTCTTAAATGCCCTATGAAGGAACCTAGCAAATCTCCCATTGTGTCATGATTAGACAGAATGGATAAACCCAGAAAGCAGCTGAATGCCGAGAATTTGGAATGACAAACTTGCTTTAAGACCAGTTGACCTTGCAGAACCCTCCTCATATGAATTATGAGAGCTATCCCACTGTCCTTACAGGCCAAAGCGGAAAAAGTTTGCCATTATCTCACTCATAGAACGATACCACCTACACAATGTGCCAGGGTCCATCATAATCATTGGGTAGACCTTGTCCCATCTATAGTAGCAGCACATCCATATGAGACAGTAACATCACCATCGTCTTCACCATTGATTTCAGATACCATAAAATCTCAAGGCATCAGATCAAATGGCAGATCATAGGACACCACTGCCTGATTACCAGTACTTCCTAAGCTAATGAACCGGCTCTTTTTTTGAACAACATGGAAGGAGAAATGCAAGAAGCATGTGAACAGAATGGGAGACTTTAGTGGTTATGAGTGAGAGTGGCTAGACAGCACCAATTCACACCGAGCTGGCTGAGTCCTACGGGTCATAGCGACCAGAATGGGTCTGCGGCAGGTAGTGAGTGAGCCAACACAAGAGATAGACTTTCTTCACACTGTTCTCACCAGTTTTCTTGTGGCAGATACTTCTGCCGTGACAGAACAGGTAGAAATAAAACCACCGAATAGTCATTGTGAAGACATAGTTCAGTCATCACATCAAGGACACTTTGCTACTCTGTGGCACCAGATCTGCTAAATAGGGGGATGGATCCAGAACAGGTCTGGTTGATCAGTTCTGCAGTCTTACCCAATCTGGCTGATTCATATCTCCAGACCCACCAAAGTAATTGACCCTTAAAGGCCTTCTGAGCTGACCGAGTAAGGGTATCATCAATAGCCTCCCCTGGTCCAACCATGTCGATCTCATAACAAAGAAAGCCCACCAATGCCTCTACTGCCTCAGGAAGCTAAAGAAGTCTGGCACGTCCTTGTCAACCCTTACCAATTATTTTTTCAATGCACCATAGAAGGCATCCTATCTGGATGTAAAGTGGTTTGGTGTGGCAACAGCTCGACACTTGACCACAAGCAGAGTTGTGGACACAGCTCAGCATATCATGGACACGAGAATCACTTCCATGGATCCTGCCTGTACTTCTTGCTAATCCAGTAAAGCAAATCCCACCACGAAAGCTGTTTTAAATCCAAGGAAATACTGAAATTTGGAATTACAGTTTTTTTTTCCCTTGATATCACTAACCCTAAAATGACTGAAGCTCTGGTAGAAACCTCAGTGTTCATTGATGTCCTTCATGGAGAGAAATCGGCCATCCTTATCCTGGCCAATAGGTGACTGCAGACACAGCAATGTGGGTGGGTCTTAACTGCTTCCACGGTCAAGTCAAGTCACTTTTATTGTCATTTCGACCATAACTGCCGGTACAGTACATAGTAAAAATGAGACGTTTTTCAGGACCATGGTGTTACATGACACAGTACAAAAACTAGACTGAACTACATAAAAAACAACAGAGAAAAAAACAACTACACTAGACTACAGACCTACCCAGGACTGCATAAATTGCACAAAACAGTGCAGGCATTACAATAAATAATAAACAGGACAATAGGGCAGTAAGGTGTCAGTCCAGGCTTTGGGTATTGAGGAGTCTGATAGCTTGGGGGAAGAAACTGTTACATAGTCTGGTCGTGAGAGCCCAAATGCTTCGGTGCCTTTTCCGAGACGGCAGGAAGGAGAAAAGTTTATATGAGGGGTGCGTGGGGTCCTTCATAATGCTGTACGGGGCAATGAGGGAATGACAGAAAATGCTGGTGCTACCAGTGACATTACAGCCTTTGAATTAATAAATAGAAAAAAAAGTTGAGGATGGTCAGTTAATCTGCCATGCAGGCTTCACAAATAAGATTTTGCAGTTATACTGTAGGTAAGGCCAGAGGTGAATGTTGGTTGACCACTATAGCAGTAATAATACGGCTATAGTATTCTAGCAGGGGTGGCATGGTAGCTTAGTGGTTGCCACAAATCTTTACAGCACAGACGACCCAGATTCAATTCGCCGCCTCTAAAAAGTTTGTACATTCTTTCCGTAACTATGTGGGTTTCCTCCCAGTGCTCCGGTTTCCTCCCAGAATCCAAAGACGTACTGGTTGGTAGGTTAATTGGCCATTGTAAATCAGGCTCAGGTTAAATCGAGGGTGTTGGGCGGCATGGCTCAAAGGTTTGAAAGGCCCTATTTTGCGCTATATCTCAATATATAAATAATGCAGCTGATGTTTATGATGCAACATGTTTTCACATTCCCTTGCAACAGACAAACTATTTGGCCTATTGAGCCTATCCAGGCACTTCGAGCAATTCCACCTTCCTTAAGAAGATCCTTAATTCCTTGAATATAGAAAACAAAAATTTGCAGTAACCATCATGTGCTCATCATCTCCTATCATCTGATTCTCCTTATATCCAGCTATGCTAGGGGATATTTAATCTGGCCATTTAGCCTACCATCAGAACATCCTTGGGGTGTAGGAGGAAACCAGCTCACCCACGAGAAACTCACCTGGTCAAAGGAAAGTCACAAACTCCACAAAGACGGCACCCGAGGCCAGGATTGAACCCAGGTCACTGGAGCTGAGGGGCAGCAGTCCTTCTCGTTACCATGTCAATAAGAAATTTAAATTACACTCACCACTGGGACTCAGTGAGGCACAGCATCCAGTAATCATCAAGTGCCAATAAAAACTTGATCTTCGTGGATCCCCACAAGGTTAGTACGACTCCCACAAGCACACATGAATTTCTGGTCTGTGCAGCATTACTCATGTACCTGACTGAGTCATTCATGATGTGTGCTTTTTATTCCCCACTAACTCCGCTTATACCTTGAGCTGGTTATTAAGTATTATTTTGACTGGTAATGACGAGTCCTCCAAATAAAATATCCAGGAACCGTTTGTGGGTTAACACTGTCAGATTAAATAAAGCTTTACAATGGGGCTCATATGTGAGAAGGAGTAACAGAGTGTACTGCAATCTGATTGGTGTTTGACATTGTGTTCATGAATCATTTATTCCTGGGTAGCAGCAAGAGGCTGCAATAACTTTGTTGATCTTTTTAATAAAAATCAGTGCAGTTATAAATAAAGAACAAAACAGTAAGTGTAAATATTACTATATTATAAAATATTATTTACAATAGGAAGTGCATAAGTAAATGTATAACTTCTGACTTATTCCCAGTATTTTATCAATAGGTCATTCATTCTATTATACTACAGTAGTTCCACTCAAGACTTAACCACTTAGTCCTTTTCCCCATACACTTTACAGAGTAATTACACAAACTAGCATTGCATCAATTTTACATGGCATACTGTTCCTGTCCTCTGAAAACAGTACATCCTCTGACTTTCCATGAGTAATGCCACAAGAGAATTTCTATATAAATAGGCCAACAGTGTGACCCCATTTGGCTAATTTACCTTTTAACCATATGCAAAGACAAAATATGGCCACATGCTTGCTGCATTGTAGTGTGATTGCTGCCATTGACAGAAGTAAATTAAATTTAAAAAATCTCCCGCACTGGCAAGTGCAGTCAATCACTGCAATTGTTTTGACTAGGCAACACAGCCTTTTAAAATTACATTTTGTCCGGTAGCCCCTTAGCAACACTGGACAAATGGGACGTATTTGTCATTTGTGTCTTATTACAATGCAGCTCATCGTTCCAATAGCTCTCTACCTTATTTGCTGCTTTCAAGTCCGTTCAAAGTCAGGAGGAATGAGAAGAGGAAATTTTCTCTCAGCGTAAAGCAGGAAGCACTGGCGCAGCATTTATAGCTGTAATGCGAGCGTAACTGTCAGTGCTCGTCATCGTTATGGTGTAAAGCTGACAGCAACTTCTGGTGTCTGGCTGCGTGCAGTTAAACACTGGCAGAAAGACCATTTTCCTCCATAGGCTGCTCTGTTGCAGGTTTTGTTGATGCAAAGATCGACTGGGGAAGGTCGGCAAGATGCCTGATTGCCCCAGTCGCCCGCCTTGGAGAACACTCTTTTCCTGCAGTATGCTCTCTTCCCCGGGGAACCAGCAATCAGAGACCCCGGAGATGGCAAAGCCCATATGAGTGCCTTACTCCCCAGAACGCCTTTAACTGCCAGTGATTCCCTGCCCCAGGCTCACCGGCTGCCAAAGCTGTTGCTAAAATTAAATGTCTCTGAATATCTTCAAAATTCAAAACCACCCAGCACTATTGAAAAATAAGGTACCGTTGTATAAAATAACTTAGGACACCAAGGGTGGTGAGAGCGTAGAATGAGCTATGAGAAATGGTGGATGCGGGTTCGATTTCAACACTAAAGGGAAGTTTGGATAGGTACATGGATGGGAAGGGTATGGAGAGCTACGGCCCAAATGCACGTCAATGGGACTTGGCAGAGTAATTGTTTGGTATGGGATAGATAGGCTGAAGGCCCTGTTTCTACACTCTGATGTTCTATGGCTTTATGACTAAAACTCTACTTCAACATAATAGGCAACAACTCAATATAATGAAATAAAATTGGAATTAACTTGTCCTTGCCAATTCTCTTTTCTTTTGCTTCCCCCCATTGAATTCAACAGTCAGTAAGAATCGCACCTGGACTTTCCTCGCAAATGCTCCACTAACGGACTCTCCAATCCAACTGATGGGAAATCTAGGAAACTCTGACTTTATAGAGGTGCACCATTTAGCTGGACAATAAGCATGTGTTCATGAGTCCCAAATAAGTGCCATTTTAAAGGATGGTAGATATGAATGGATCTGTTCGCTTTTCAGCAGAAGATACCCTCCAAAGAACTGCTGCAAACTTTCAAATTTATTCCCACAACTCTTAGGCACTGGGTCAAAATCCTGGAATTCTCTATTTATCTGCACTATAGAAATACCTCTGCTACATGCAATCAAATAATCAAAAAGGTTCATCACCATCTTCCCACGGGCAATAATAATTAATACTAATTTATTTATTTATTTATTTAGAGATACAGCCCCGGACAGGCCTTCCGGCCCAATGTGTCACACTGCCTAGCAACCCACCAATTTAATACTAGAAAAAAACTGTTAAAATTCTTTGAGGAAATAATAAGCAGGGTGGACAAAGGAGAGGCAGAGGATGTCATTTACTTAGATTTTCAGAAGGCATCTGATAAACTGCCTCACATGAGGCTGCTTAACAAGATGAAACCCGATGGCGTTACAGGATACTGGCATGGATAGAGGAATGGCTGACAGGCAGGAGGCAGTGAGTGGGAATAAAAGGGGCCTTTTCTGGTTGGCTGCCAGTGACTAGTGGTGTTCCTCAGGGGTCAGTACTGGAACTGCTACTTTTTACATTGTTTATCAATAATTTAGAAAGTGGAATTGATGGCTTTGTGGCAAAGTTTGCAGATGATATGAAGATAGGTAAAGGGGTAGGTAGTGCTGAGGAAGCAATGCGATTGCAACAGGACTTAGACAAATTGGAAGAATGGGCAAAAAAGCGGCAGATGGAATAGTGTTGGGAAATGCATGACAATGCATTTTGGTAAAAGGAACAGAAGTGCAGACTATTATCTAAATGGGGAGAAGGTTCAAACATCAGAGGTGCAGAGGGACTTAGGAGTCCTCTTGCAAGACTCCCTGAAGGTTAATTTACAGGTTGAGTCTGTGGTAAAGCAGGTAAATGCAATGTTGCCATTTATTTAAAGGGGAAAAGGATATAAATACAAGGAGATAATGCCAGAGCTTCACAATCAGGCCACACTTAGAGTATTGTGAACAGGTTTGGCTCCCTTATCTCAGAAAGGATGTGTTGTTATTGGAGAGAGTCCAAAGGATGTTCACGAGAATGATTCTAGGAATGAAGGGGTTAACATATGAAGAGCGTTTGGCAGCTTTGGGCCTGTACTCACTGGGATTTAGAAGAATGCGGAAGAATCTCATTCAAACCTACCAAAAGTTGAAAGGACTAGATAGGTTAGATGTGAAGAAGATGGTCCCTCTGGTAGGCTATCCAAAACTAGAGGGCACAGCCTTAAAATAAAGGGGGTGACCTTTTAGTTCAGAAGCAAGAAGGATTTTTTTTAGTCAAAGAGTGTTGAATTTGTGGAAAGCTCTGCCACGGACTACAATGGAGGCCATGTCTGTGGGTATATTTAAAGTAGAAGTTAATAGATTCCTGATTGGTCAGGGTATCAAGGTATAAGGTGAGAGGGATGGTATATGGGATTGAATGGGATCCGGGATCAGCCATGATGAAATGGCAGAGTGGACTGGATGGGCTGAATGGCCTAATTCTGTTCCTATATCTTATGGTGTTATGGCCTAATGGTTCCTCCCACAGCCATAATGGCTTTGGAATGTAGGAGGAAACTCAAGCACCGGAAGAAACCCTTGCGGTCATGGGGAGAATGTAAAAACTCCTTACAGATGGTGTCAGAATTGAACTCTGAAATCTGGAACACCCCAATCTGTAACAGCATCACGCTAACCGCTATACTACATTGGCAGCCTATCCCCCTGGCTAAACCCAATCTCATAAACACATTTGTAAACGCTGAAAACTGAATTTGCTCATTGAAAGTGCTCACAGTCCACACACGCAAGTCCACTTAGCTTTTGGGAAAATTGTTTGGCAACTCAATGGCAACCATTGTTCATTTACTACTGCCTGCAAATTCAGGGCCAAACCCCCTCCAATGTTAACACAAGTACGCATTTTCTTCACACAAGAATGGACAACATTTTAACTAACTTGCAATAAACTGGGACAGTGATGTTTATCCTCTATATATGCCGATACCATGGGGCTCACAGTTAGTTGGGGTCAAATATGGATATTGCATCCTAACTGCCTAAGTGATACACAAGACAGTACGCAAGCCAGGTCTGTATAATATGGAGAGCAAGCTGTCGCCTATGCAGCAGGACTCCCCTCTCCGTGCACCTGATGAATCTAATGGAACAGTGGAGCCTGTTACGTTCTGGCACTAGTGACATGGTAGGAGTTTCCAGGCAGTGTTGTACTCAACTTAGGACTGCCTAAGTGACTGTAGCTCCGGATTTATCCTTGTGATTTACCCCTGAAGCCTTCCTCATAAGTGGGTACAGCTGCAAGGCAGCAGAGGTTTGAGATCAGGGTTTTCCTTCTCCGAGATGAGCTGCCAACCGCGACTGAGGAGCTCCTTCTCCTGTCAGTAGAAATGGTTCCACCGCCTCAGTAGCTAAGCCACACACGACGGTCAGGAGTTGGGCTTGGTTGTCTGAGGCTATTTGAGATTCACACCATTTGGAGCACTTAATAGGTAGTGGGAGCATTTCAGCACTACTCCCCTAGCTATGTCATTCTTATCTTAAGGAACCAGGCCTACACCATGTACATAAATTTTGAAATGATTTATTAAGATAATAATTTGGAACAAATTTACATTTTAAATAATCATTAAAAATTACATAAAATGACAAATACATGAATAAACCTGAAGTGCAATTGCTAATATTAATAAGAATTAAAGTTTTAAAAATATACTATAACAAATTTAATAATTTTAAATGTCAATAATTAATTCAAATTTTTTTCATTCTCTTTAAAAGAAACCTGCCTGTTGTTTTGGTCTAGCTGAGTTTCTATTTAATAAATTCTACCTTCTCAGTGAGTTTTCTAAGTGGATCATAGCTATAATTATTCTTAATACTGTTTAGAACATGGCATTTTAGGCGTTTTGTCTTTAATCAGTCAGAGAAGTTACCACTGTGTGAATGACATCTTTGTCAGAATTAAACAAAAGCAAACTTCTGGCTAGAATGGGCAGAGAGAATAGTACCGACAGTAACCAGATCTTCGGCTAAAAAGATTAAAGAGTTCTGCACAAACTACCACAGAGGGTAAGGCCTGCAACCTTTAAAAAATCTTAAATGGAGACATCTGGTGGAATACTACTGTTCATGTGACTTCTGGGTTAGGTTCTCCAGGGACTTGTGACAGCTGTGAATGTTGTCATGGTGACAAATTCTTCCAGCAGTTTGAATTGCACACAGGTCATTGTTGTTTGCCTTTGACTCCAGACTCAGCTAGCAGGAGGGCATGCACTGTAGGGAAGACAGTAGTCGGGAAAGAAGTAAGAGTCAGGAAATGTAATGTCTTACTTCAGGCAGTACATGAACGAGTACTCAGTATATTCTGCACATGTAGCCTAAATCCCCTGGTAACCCGACATCTTGCTTTGTTTTAAGAAATAAAGACCAACATTTTATGTTCACCACGAGTTCTTCTATGATACATTTTGAATATTCCGTTGCAAATGTATTGCATTTTTGGTAGTTCTCTAGGCTGCAATATTGGATGAAAAGTCGTCATAAATCATTGCTGTGGTATTGGCCCTGGCAAATCAAATTGCTGGAAATTTAAATACACTTTTAACAAAAGCAATGAGCTGATGAAGCTTTGGTATTTCACTTCACAAAAATAAGCACTGTGATGGAAGAGGGTGCTTTTCTCTCAGCATTGTTAGACGGCTTCGATGGTGCGACATAGATCGAGGTTAAGTTGAAGCAGAGATAGAATAACTGGATTGAAGTGCACAGATGTTACACATATCCATTTTAAAATCATATATTTTGTACTAATTTATATTGCGTACTTTAACCTCATATCATTATAACTCTCATAATTCAAAACCAGGCAGTTTTGTGTTAATATGATTTGCTCACTATAACGAGCTAGCTGCTTTTATACAGACAGATACAACCCTAACTTTCTCAGAATGCTTGAATTCTGCAGTACAAGTGTCGAGGATAAACACTTTCAAAGCAAGGTCACCGTTCTCATTATTACAATGAAGTTTATAATTTCAGTCTGGTTCTAGAACAACTCCTTCTTTCAAGCAACTGGCAAAGTGGTTTGAGTGACTCACACCCCTCCAGCGCCATTCTGTGATGGTTTAAGTGGCTGTGACAATCATAGTAATAATAATTAATCAAACTTAATCTTGCCATTAATTAACAGGGGCACAGAGTTATGATAATTAGCTGTTCAATTCTTTTGGCAAGAATCTCTGTGGAGCAGCACGAGTCCTAGCAAATTATGCAATGGCATATGTGTTCCTCATTTCCTTACCACACAGAAGGAAGTCAATTCAGTTCATTCATTTCCCTACCAGCACACAGTGCAAACCCCTTTTCCCCTAATTTTCTCTGTACCATATTCTCCCCACGTTCCCATCGTCTCCCCATCCCAACCACACGCCTGCACACGAGGGACAACGTGCAGCGGCCAATTAACTTGGCACCTGCATGCCTTTGGGATACGGGAAGATACTGGAGCACCGGGAGGAACCACATGGAGTCACAGGGAAAAGGTGCAAACTCAACAGAGAGTTGATATCACCAGATATCAGGATATCAGATATCAGATTCACTGGAACTACGAGGTGGTGCCACCACCAGCTGCAGAACTGTGCTGGCCTTATGTATGGCACAAGTCAGATGCTTCTAATGTTCCTGGAATTTCTGCACAATAGCAAGTTCAAAGTTCAAAGCAAATTTATTATCAAAGTACATACGAAACCATATACCAGCCTGAGATTCATTTTCTTTCAGAAATTCACAGTAGACCAATAAAACAATGGAATCAATGTACAAACCCCATTTCCAGAAAAGTTGGGATATTATCCAAAATGCAATAAAAACAAAAATCTGTGATATGTTAGTTCACGTGAACCTTTATTTAACTGACAAAAGTACAAAGAAAAGATTTTCAATAGTTTTACTGACCAACTTAATTGTATTTTGTAAATATACACAAATTTAGAATTTGATGGCAACAACACACTCAACAAAAGTTGGGACAGAGGCATGTTTACCATTGTGTTACATCACCTTTCCTTTTAATAACACTTTTTAATCGTACTAATTGTACTAATTGAGGATACTAATTGTAGTAGATTTTCAATTGGAAATTTTGTCCATTCTTGCTTGATATATGACTTCAGCTGCTCAACAGTCCGTGGTCTCCATTGTCTGATTCTCCTCTTCACGATGCGCCATACATTTTCAATAGGAGATAGATCTGGACTGGCAGCAGGCCAGTCAAGCACGTGCACTCTGTGTCTACAAAGCCACGCTGTTGTAGCCCGTGCAGAATGTGGTCTGGCATTGTCCTGCTGAAATAAGCATGGACATCCCGGGAAGAGACATCGCCTTGATGGCAACATATGTCTCTCTAAAATACTAATATACGCCTCAGAGTCAATGGTACCTTCACATACATGCAACTCACCCATGCCATGGGCACTGATGCACCCCCATACCATCACAGATGTTGGCTTTTGCACCTTTCGCTGATAACAATCAGGATGGTCGTTTTCATCTTTGGCATGGAGAACCTGACGCCCATTTTTTTCCAAAAACTAGCTGAAATGTGGACTCATCTGACCACAGCACACGGTTCCACAGTCTTTCAGTCCATCTGAGATGAGCTCAGGCCCAGAGAACCCGCCAGCGTTTCTACATAGAGTTGATATATGGCTTCCTCCTTGCATAATACAGTTTCAAGTTGCATTTCTGGATGTGGAGACGGACTGTGTTAAGTGACAATGGTTTTCCGAAGTACTCCCGAGCCCGTGTGGCTATAATTGTCACAGTAGCATGATTTCTTAGGCAGTGCCGCCTGAGGGCTCAAAGATCACGCGTATTCAACAGCAGTTTCCGACCTTGTCCTTTACGCACTGAGATGTCTCTGAATTCTCTGAATCTTTTCACAATATTATGTACTGTAGATGTTGAAAGACCTAAATTCTCTGCAATCTTGCATTGGGAAATGTTCCTTTTGAACTAACAATACTCTCACGGATTTTGGCACAAAGGGATGAGCCACGACCCATCCTTGCTTGCAACATGCTTGCTTGCTTGCTTGCCTTTGATGGATGCTACTTTTATACCCAGTTATGTTACCTCACTTGCTACCAATTAGCCTGCTTAATGTGGAGTCTTCCAAACCAGCATTACTTGAATATTCTGTGCACTTTTCAATCTTATTTTAACTCTGTCCCAACTTTTGTTGAGTGTGTTGCAGCCATCAAATTCTAAATTTGTGTATATTTACAAAATACAGTTAAGTTGGTCAGTAAAACTATTGAAAATTTTTTCTTTGTACTTTTGTCAGTTAAATAAGGGTTCACGTGAATTAACATATCTCAGATTTTTGTTTTTATTGCATTTTGGAAAATATCCCAACTTTTCTGGAAATGGGGGTTGTAAAATTACACACTAACACTGAATAACCAATGCACAATTGAATACAAACATACAAAAAAAATCAAACAATGGATAGATAGATGAGTGAATGAACAAATACAGACAAATAAATGAAATTAAGAACATGAGTTGTAGCGTCCATGACAGTGAGTCCACAGGTTATGGAATTAGTTCGGTGTCAATGTGAGTGAGGTTTTCCACGCTGCTTCAGGAGACTGAAGGATTAAGGTTATTACCGGTACATGGACCTGGTGGTGTGTGACCTACAGCTCCTGTACCTCCTTCCCGATGTCAGCAATGACAAGAAAGCATGTCTTCAGCGGTACAGGTCCTCGATAATAGATGCTGTTTCTTTGTGGCAGCGCTCCTTGTAGATGGCGGGGAGGGTTTTCCTGCAGTGGACTAGCAATGAAGTACAGCAGCAGCGGCCCAATTTCCATGAGAGAAAATGTCACTTCAAAAGGCCATTTCACCATCTACACTACCAGCATAAAGTGACATTTGTCAAAGGATCTTCAAACCTAAGGCAGTATGAGAAGCACTTACTGACTCGCAGCACAGTTACATTTGCAGACAACGTTGAAAGTTTCATGCTCAGGCAGCTGATTAATGCTGATAGAGGGACGTCTTCCCAAAGGAAGCCAGTGTAGCAGATCCAATGACGTTATTATGTTAGATACTTCCTTGAAAGCATATCAATGACAACGTGGCAAAACGTGAAAAAAGACGTGTCAGGGTGATCAAGAGCCAAGATGCCCTGAATTCTCACACCTGCCAAAATACCACCAACCACTTCTGCAGTCTGTGGCATGCCCATTGAGTAAAAACAGCAGGGAGCTCTGTTTTAGGCTACGGATGATTAGTAAGACAGATGCACAGCTGAACCTTCATCTGCAAGGTCACCTGTAAGTAGAATATAAAAAGGGACAAAATTGCTGTCACCACTGTCTTAAAATCTGGGTCTACTTACCTTGCGAGTATGTTATAATAGTTTCACACAGTGGGGCAGAGGACAATATGCCTTACATCCATCTTTTACAGCACAATCTCTCTGCATCAGCAGCCATTAAGAACAGGTGTTAAGTGCCAAGCTCCTTTGTTACCCTGTTACAGTGCTAGGTTTAATTTTTGTTTAGTCTAAACCACCTTTGTTCTCAAACATATCTACTTCAGAACAGTCTGGTGAAGGTTTGAGGTTCTGAGGAAGTCGTGTCTATTGTGACACTTCCCAGTAAGTTGTCTGTGGCACTTTAAACCTCAGCTGCATAATATTCTTCCCAGCGAATAGTTTGTGCATTATATCTCTCCACTGATACACCTTAAGCAATCCTAACATACTGGCATATGAGTTGCAGCCCCACCTACCACTTCCTGATGCACCCAGTGGCTTTCCTGCTCAACTCAACCTTCCCAGAGCTCTGACAGAGGAAAAGCAAGTAATGCGCTCTTCGTATCTCTGATCTCTTAGACCTTAAGACATAGGAACAGAATTAGGCTATTTGGTCCATTGAGTTTGCTCTACCATTCCATCATGGCTGATTTATTATCCCTCCCAATCCCATTGTCCTGCCTTCTCCCATTTGACACCCCTACTAACCAAGAACATATCAACCTCGCTTTAATTATACCCAATGACTTGCCTTCCAGAGTTGACAGTGGAAATGTTATTACACACAGTCACCACTATCTGGCTGAAGAAATTCCTCCCCTTATCTGCTCTAAGGGGGCATCCTTCTATTCTGAGGCTGTGCCTTCTGGTCCTAGACTCTCTCACCATTGTAGAGGTTCCCAACCTGGTTACACTCCATGGCATAAAAAAACATTGGGGACCCCTGCAGTATAGGAAACATCCACTCCATGCCCACTCTATTTCAGTCTTTCAATATTCAATAGGTTTTAATGAAATTCCACTTTCCATCACCTCATTTTTCTCAACTGCAGTGAGTACAGGCTCAGAGCTGTCAAATGCTCCTCATCTATTAACTCTTTAATTCCTGGGATAATTCTCATAAACTTCCTCCGGACTCTTTTCAATGCCAGTACATAAGGGACCCACAAATGCTCACCAATGCCTGATAAAGCCTCAGCATCTCTTCTGAACAGTACCCTTGCCACCCATGACTGTTGGGCCACAACGACAAGCTGTTGATGGAACAGAGGGATTACCATGCCTACCTTATAAAGGGAAGACCAAACCACCACATGGAATATTATGATTATAATTTGATCTAATTTTCAGAAAGAAAATAATATATTTGCTATAGAGGGAATACAGGAAGCTTCAACAGGTTCGAATTTTGCGGAAAGATGGTAGACTAAAGCTACTTTTTCTCTAAAGTTGCAAAGAACGAGAGAAGATCTCAATGAAACCTACAGAATTCTTACAGTACTTGATGCATAGAGGATATTTCCTCTGGCTGAGGTGTCTAAAACCAGGGATCATAGTGTCAGGACAAGAAAGCTATTTAGGAATGAGGTGAGAGGAAATTTCTTCATGAAGAGGGTGGGGAACATTGGAACTCTCGACCCTAGAGTACCGTGGAAGTTTAGACATTGAATTCATTCAAAACAAAAACTGTTAGATTTCTGGTGATTAAGGGAATCAAGGGATATGAAGATAGAAGCTTGAGGTAGGACCCAGCTATAAATGGCATTCACTCAGTGGCCACTTTGTTAGGTACAGAACGAATTCAATATAGTTTTCTGCTACCATAGCCCATGTATTTGAAGGATTGATGTGTTGTACATTCAAAGATGCTCTTCTGCATACCAATGTTGTAACGGATGGTTATTTGTGTTACAGTCGCCTTCCTGTCAGCTTGAACTAGTCTGGTCATTCTCCCTCGACTTCTCTCATTAAGAAGGTGTCCTTGCCCACAGTACTGCTGTTCATTGAATATTTTCTGCATTTTTTTGCACTATTTTCTATAAACTCTAGAGATTGTTGTGCCCAAAAACCCCAGGAGGTCAGCAGCTTCTGAGATAATCGAACCACCCCGTCTGGCACCAGCTATCGCTCCATGGTCAAAGTCACTTAGATCACATTTTTCCCCTATTCTAATGTTGATCTGACCAACAAATGAATTTCTTGAGCACGTCTGCATACTTTTATGCATTGAGTTGCTGCTATATGAATGGGTGATTAAATATTTACATTAATACGCAGGTATACAGGTTTAGCTAATGAAGTAGCTACTGAGTGTAGACCCAAGAGCAAAGTGACTATTGTAGTTTAAACTCTTATGGATATGGGCAGCATGATGATGTAGTGGTTAGCACAACACTTTACAGTACCAATGACCCAGGTTCAATTCCTGTCACTGCCTGTAAGGAGTTTGTATGTTCTCCCCATGATTGTGTGGGTTTCATTGTAAATTGTCCTGTGATTAGGCTAGGTTTAAATTGAGGATTGCTGGCCAGCGTGGCTCGAAGAGCCGGTCCATCCTACTCTATGCTGTATCTCAATAAATCAATCAATAAAAGAGCAGTGCCACTGAAATGTTTGCCAACTAGAAGGAATGTGAGGACAGAAGAGAAAGAAGGTTTATTTCCTCATTTAAAGGGCATCCAACTGGGTTCTGAAAATTTTCAATGCCTGTCTAAGCCTCGTTGATTGTTGTTACAATACTCTTTGAGATGTTCAAGTATTGCAAATTCCCACAGTAATCTAATTTTACTCATTTTTGACTTAAGTCAATTTCACTCATTTTAACTACTAATTTGTAGTGTTCACCAGCATGCAACAACGTTGTGTAAGATTCAACGTCTCATGCTCCTACTTACCTTTTGTGATTAGCATGATACTCTCGTCAACAAAATGCTTGGTCTGAAGTGCTGAATGGCAAAATGCTTTTTCAATTGTGCAGAAGAGAAGTGAAAAACATTGCAATTCCCAGCACTTTGTCAAAATCAAAGTACTCCATTATTAAATATACATGTTGTAGACATTACAGCTTCATTCAGCTAGTCATCGAACCAGGCATTATTAGCAGGGTTCAGTACTTATGCATATTTAATGTGAATAGTCAGATGTTGCTTTTTATAGAATATACGTGACATTGTTGTAATAATTAAATAATTGTAAAATTAGTTTTTAACTGAAAAGAAAGAACTTTAATTTAGATCTTCAGAAGGACAAACTGCTCTATCGAAGGAGGAACAGGAACCTCAAGTTCCACACCACCAGGTTCACGAATAATTACCACCCTTCAACCTTACGGCTCCTGACCCAGCATGGGTAACTTCACTCATTTCAATGCTGAACTGATTCCACAGCCTATGGACTCATTGCAAGGACTCTGCAATTCATATTCTCAATATTACTCATTATTTATTTATTTATTTATTTATTTGTTGTTATCACTTGTTTTGGTCTTGTATTTGCAAAGTTCTCTGTTTTTGCACATTGGTTGTCTGTCATTGTGTGCAATTTTCACTGACTCTATTGTGCTTCCTTGTACCTACTGAATCTGTACCTGTACCATCTCCCCTACCAGCACTCCTTCTCTGCCACGTGTATCACACACCTCCTGTGGCACACCACCCTCACCATTCCGAATATCCTTTGCTTCCACCAGATTTGCAAACTCGCTCTCCACTCCACATTGAGAAATACAATGCTGTGCAAAAGTCTCAGCCACTCTAGCTATATATACTTTATGTGCCCAAGACTTTTGCACAATACTGCACTACTTTGATAATAAATTTACTTCCAACTTTGAACTGTATAAAGTACCGGCTTATTAATTAGGCAGCAAACCTTTTCCGTAATTTCTTCAATCAGATTGCAATTATTCTCCAGTCATTAGGGGCATCCCCAAACCTGTCAGAATGTTGGAAATTACCATTACATAAGTTTGAGGGAGGGAAAAACTGCCCTCACTTTGGCAAGACCTGTTGCGTATTTAATATTTCAGTAGTACTTGAGTAAGATTGCAAATATATTGTTTGATTAAGGATTATTGTTAATTTAAGTAATTCATTTTGGGTTACATGTAAAAATACGTGAATTGTATATATCATGATGCTACCACATGTTACATACACACATCACTTAAAGTAAAAAAACAAAGTTAGATATGTTATTCCAGATTTGTTTGTTTCTGTTTCAATTAGTTTTATGTTTTGGAGTTACAAAACATAATAGTGGTGATGAGAAAGTTTTGAACAAGCCTGGGATGACTACCTACCCGTTGAAGCATAGTGTGACGTTCCAGTAAAAAAGAGTGCAGCAAGAAACAGCCAAGGAAGCAAAAATGGCTGGCTTCATCAGAAAGTTTGATGTATTAATTACAAACAACTCAGTATTGTAAACTGAGCAAATTAAGCAGTATTTTGAAGCAAATGAAATAGCCAATGAGAAACAAGTATCACTTTTGCTGAGCGCATTGGTAGTTTGCATAGGAGTTTGGCTGCTCCAGCCAAACCAGCTGAAATGAGCTTTGCTGATATTGTGAAAGTAATGCAGGAACATTTAGAACCAAAACCATTGTTAATTGCAGGACGCTTTAGGTTTCGTAAGCGAAATCAAAGAGAAGAGGAGTCCATTTCAGCATACGTAGCTGAATTGAAGAAATTGTCTGAGCATTGTCAGTTTAGAGATGAGAGGTCATTTAGTTTGTGGAATCTTACAAGAAAGCATTCAAAGACAGCTCTAACTGAAACACAACTTACATTGAGAAGAGCAGTTGAAATAGCTGTATCAGTGGAAACATTAGACAAATACACAAGTGAATTGCAATCAGGAATAAAAGTGAGTGTGGACAAAAATACAACATCTAAACAGGAACCAGCCTGACTGAACAAATTATGTTACCACTGTGGCAGCAGCTCACATTCACCAGACCAATGCAGGCTTAAAGGTGAAACTTGCAGAAAACACAACAAAGTAGGATACGCAGTACTGTGTAAAAGTCTTAGGCATATACAGTATATATAACTAAAGTGCCTATGACTTTGGAACAGTATTTGTCAATGTGCAGCAGAGAGTGAGTTTGTAAATTTGGTGGGAGTAAAGGATGTTGGGAATGGCAAGGGTGGAGCAGTGTGGCAGGGGCTGGGACAGATGGCAGTAAAGGAGTGCCAGGGGTGGTGGGTGGCAAGGGTGCAGACACACCGAGCCCTGAGACAGAGGCAAGGTCACTTCATTCCAAACAAATGGTTTACTGATCTTTAGAGAATGATTCTTTGGTGCTTTCCAGT